>NW_019509052.1:0-625 GCF_002814215.2 Seriola lalandi dorsalis
TATTTTTGACATTTTATGCCTTACTAAAATATGACTTTTTATGCCTTACTATATTATGACTTTTCATGCCTTACTATACTATGAATTTTTTATGACTTTTCATGCCTTACTATACTATGACTTTCTTATAACTTTTTATGCCTTACTATACTATGTCATTTTTATGACTTTTTATTCTTTACAATGCTATGACTTTTTATGCCTTACTATACTATGTCGTTTTTATAACTTTTTATGCCTTACTAAACTATGACTTTTTTATGACTTTTTATACCTTAATATACTATGACTTTTTATGACTTTTTATACCTTACTGTACTATGTCGTTTTTATGACTTTTTATACTTTACTATACTATATTGTTTTTTGACATTTTATGCCTTGCCAATATATGACTTTTTTATGACTTTTTATGCCTTGCTATACTATGACTTTTTATGCCTTACTATACTATGTCGTTTTTATGACATTTTATGCCTTACTAAAATATGACTTTTTTATGACTTTTTATGCCTTACTAAAATATGACTTTTTTATGACTTTTTATGTCTTACTATACTATGACTTTTTATGCCTTGCTATACTATGACGTTTTATGCCTTACTATACTATGACTTTTCATGCC
>NW_019509053.1:0-843 GCF_002814215.2 Seriola lalandi dorsalis
TTTGACATTTTATGCCTTTTATGACTTTTTAAGCTTTACGATAATATGACATTATTTTGACCTTTACGGTAACTTGCTTAGGAATGACTTCATGGTCAAGTGGTTAGAACTGATGCCTAATAATCATAAGGTTGTGAGTTCAAATCCAGCTTACCCGTTTTACAATCTATGCTATTTTTATGCCTTACTATACATGACGTTTTTATGACGTTTTATGCCTTACTATACTATGACGTTTTATGCCTTACTATAATATGACGTTTTTATAACATTTTATGCCTTACTATACTATGACGTTTTTATGACTTTTTATGCCTTTTTATACTATGACATTTTTATGACATTTTATGCCTAACTATACTATGACGTTTTATGCCTTACTATACTATGAAGTTTTTATGAAGTTTTATGTCTTACTATACTATGACGTTTTATGCCTTACTATACTATGACGTTTTTATGAAGTTTTATGCCTTACTATACTATGATGTTTTTATGACATTTTATGCATTTCTATACGACAATGTTATATGCCTTAATATATTATGACGTTTTTTATGAAGTTTTATGTCTTACTATACTACATAGTATAAAAAGGCATAGAAAGTCATAAAAACGTCATAGTATAGTAAGGCATAAAAACGACATAGTATATTGAGGCATAAAAAGTCATAAAAACGTCATAGTATAGTAAGGCATAAACCGTCATAGTATAATAAGGCATAAAATGTCATAAAAATGTCATAGAATAAAAAGGCATAGAAAGTCATAAAAACGTCATAGTATAGTAAGGCATAAAAGGTCATAGTATAGTAAGGCATAAAACTTCATAAAAACGTCATA
>NW_019509054.1:0-708 GCF_002814215.2 Seriola lalandi dorsalis
TTTTTTGCCTTACTATACTATGACATTTTTATGACTTTTTATGCCTTACAATACTATGAAATTTTTATGACTTTTTATGCCTTACTATAATATGACATTTTTGACTTACTATACTATGACATTTTTATGACTTTTTATGCCTTACTATACTATGAAGTTTTTATGACTTTTTATGCGTTAATATACTATGACATTTTTTGCCTTACTATACTATGACATATGTATGACTTTTTTTACTAGCTGTACTATGAAATTTTTATGCGTTACTATGCTATGACATTTTTTGCCTTAATATTTTATGATGATTTTATGACTTTTTATGCCTTACTATACTATGACATTTTCGTGACTTTTTATGCCTTACTATACTATGACATTTTTTGCCTTACTATACTATGACATTTTTATGACTTTTTATGTTTTACTATACTATGACATTTTTATGACTTTTTATGCCTTACAATACTATGACATTTTTATGACTTTTTATGCCTTACTATAACATGACATTTTTTGCCTTACTATACTATGACATTTTTATGACTTTTTATGTCTTACTATACTATGACATTTTCATGACTTTTTATGCCTTACAATACTATGACATTTTTATGACTTTTTATGCCTTACTATAATATGACATTTTTTGCCTTACTATACTATGACATTTTTATGACTTTTTATGCCTTACTATACTATGACATTTTT
>NW_019509055.1:0-1053 GCF_002814215.2 Seriola lalandi dorsalis
ATTTGAAAAAACGTCATAGTATAGTAAGGCATAAAAATGTGAAAAAAACGTCATAGTATAGTAAGGCATAAAACGTCATAGTATAGCAAGGCAAAAAAACTTGAAAAAACGTCATAGTATAGTAAGGCATAAAAATGTGAAAAAACGTCATAGTATAGCAAGGCAAAAAAACTTGAAAAAACGTCATAGTATAGTAAGGCATAAAAATGTGAAAAAACGTCATAGTATAGTAAGGCATAAAAATGTGAAAAAACGTCATAGTATAGTAAGGCAGAAAAATTGGAAAAAACGTGATAGTATAGTAAGGCATAAAACGTAATAGTATAGTAAGGCATAAAAATATGAAAAAACGTCATAGTATAGTGAGGCATAAAACGTCATAGTATAGCAAGGCATACAAATGTGAAAAAACGTCATAGTATAGTAAGGCATAAAACGTCATAGTATAGTAAGGCATAAAACGTCATTGTATAGTAAGGCATAAAAATATGAAAAAACGTCATAGTATAGTAAGGCATAAAACGTCATAGTATAGCAAGGCATACAAATGTGAAAAAACGTCATAGTATAGTAAGGCATAAAAAGTAAAAAACGTCATTGTATAGTAAGGCATAAAAATGTGAAAAAAACATCATAGTATAGTAAGGCATAAAACGTCATAGTATAGTAAGGCATAAAAATGTGAAAAAACGTCATAGTATAGTAAGGCATAAAACGTCATAGTATAGCAAGGCAAAAAAATGTGAAAAAAACATCATAGTATAGTAAGGCATAAAACGTAATAGTATAGTAAGGCATAAAAATATGAAAAAACGTCATAGTATAGTAAGGCATAAAAATGGCATAAAAATGTGAAAAAACGTCATAGTATATTAAGGCAAAAAAACATGAAAAAACGTCATAGTATAGTAAGGCATAAAACGTCATAGTATAGTAAGGCATAAAACGTCATAGTATAGTAAGGCATAAAAATGTGAAAAAAACATCATAGTATAGTAAGGCATAAAACGTCATAGTATAGTAAGGCAAAAAAATGTGAAAAAACGTCATAGT
>NW_019509056.1:0-850 GCF_002814215.2 Seriola lalandi dorsalis
AGTAAGGCATGAAAAGTCATAAAAACGTCATAGTATAGTAAGGCATAAAAAGTCATGAAAAAGTCATAGTATAGTAAGGCATAAAAAGTCATAAAAATGTCATGGTATAGTAAGGCATAAAAAGTCATAGTATAGTAAGGCATAAAAAGTCATAAAAACGACATTGTACAGTAAGGCATAAAAAGTTATAAAAACGTCATATTATAATAAGGCATAAAAAGTCATAGTATAATAAGGCATAAAAAGTTATAAAAACGTCATAGTATAGTCAGGCATAAAAAGTCGCAAAAACTTCATAGTATAGTAAGGCAGAAAAAGTCATAAAAAAGTCATAGTATAGCAAGGCATAAAAAGTCAGAAAAACTTCAGTATTATAGTTAGGCATAAAAAGTCATAAAAACGTCATAGTATAGTAAGGCATAAAAGGTCATAGTACGTCATAGTATAGTAAGGCATGAAAAAACATAGTATAGTAAGGCATAAAAAGTCATAAAAATGTCATAGTATAGTAAGGCATAAAAAGTCCCAAAAAAGTCATAGTATAGTAAGGCATGAAAAGTCATAAAAGAGTCAAAGTATAGTAAGGCATAAAAAGTCATAGTATAGTAAGGCATAAAAAGGCATAAAAACGAAAAAGTACAGTAGGGCATAAAAAGTCATAAAAACGTCATAGTATAGTAAGGCATTAAAGTCATAATATAGTGAGGCATAAAAAGTCATAAAAACGTCCTTGTATAGTAAGGCATAAAAAGTCTTAAAAACATAATAGTACAGTATGGCATAAAAAGTCATAAAAACGTCATAGTACAGTAAGGCATAAAAACGTCATAAAAACGTCATAGTATAGGAA
>NW_019509057.1:0-1123 GCF_002814215.2 Seriola lalandi dorsalis
TAGTATAGCAAGGCATAAAAATGTCATAGTATAGTAAGGCATAAAAATGTCATAGTATAGTAAGGCATAAAAATGTCATAGTATCATAAGGCATAAAAAGTTATAGTTTAGTAATGCATACGAAAGTCATATTATAGTAAGGCATAAAAGGTAATATTATAGTAAGGCATAAAAACTTCATAGTATAATAAGGCATAAAAAAGTCATATTATAATAAGGCATAAAAAGTCATAGTACAGTATGGCAAAAAAAGTCATAGTATAGTAAGGCATAAAGTCATAGTATAGCAAGGCATAAAAATGTCATAGTATAAGGCATAAAAATTTATTTATAGTATAGTAAGGCATAAAAGGTCATAGTATAGTATGGCAAAAAAAGTCATAGTATAGTAAGGCATAAAAATGTCATAGTATAGTAAGGCATAAAAAAGTCATAGTATCATAAGGCATAAAAAGTTATTGTTTAGTAGTGCATAAAGTCATAATATAACAAGGCATAAAAATGTCGTATTATAGTAAGACATAAAAAGTAATATTATAGTAAAGCATAAAAAGTCATGACATAGTAAGGCTTAAAAAAGTCACATTATAGTAAAGCCTAAAAATGTCATAGTATAGTAAGGCATAACAAAGTCATAGATAGCAAGGCATAAAAACTTCATAGTATAATAAGGCATAAAAAGTCATAGTATAATAAGGCATAAAAAAGTCATATTATAGTAATGCATAAAAAAGTCATATTATAGTAAGGCATAAAAAGTCATAGTACAGTAAGGCATAAAGTCATAGTATAGCAAGGCATAAAAAAGTCATATTATAGTGAGGCCTAAAAACTTCATAGTATAATAAGGCATAAAAAAGTCATATTATAGTAAGGCTTAAAAATGTCATAGTATAGTAAGGCATAAAAAGTCATATTATAGTAAGGCATAAAACAGTCATATTATATTAAGGCATAAAAATGTCATAGTATAGTAAGGCATAAAAATGTCATAATATAGTAATTCATGAAAAGTCATAGTATCATAAGGCATAAAAAGTTATAGTATAGTAATGCATAAAAAAGTCATATTATAGTGAGGCATAAAAAGTAATATTATAGTAAGGCATAAAAAGTCATAGTA
>NW_019509058.1:0-900 GCF_002814215.2 Seriola lalandi dorsalis
ACTATGACATTTTATGCCTTACTATACTATGACATTTTTTCATGTTTTTATGGCTTACTATACTATGACATTTTTTCATGTTTTTATACCTTACTATACTATGACATTTTATGCCTTAATGTACTATGACATTTTATGCCTTACTATACTATGACATTTTTTCATGTTTTTATGGCTTACTATACTGTGACATTTTTTCATGTTTTTATGGCTTACTATACTGTGACATTTTTTCATGTTTTTTTGGCTTACTATGCTATGACATTTTTTCATGTTTTTATACCTTACTATACTATGACATTTTATGCCTTAATGTACTATGACATTTTATGCCTTACTATACTATGACATTTTTTCATGTTTTTATGGCTTACTATACTATGACATTTTATGCCTTAACGTACTATGACATTTTATGCCTTAATGTACTATGACATTTTATGCCTTACTATACTATGACATTTTTTCATGTTTTTATGGCTTACTATACTGTGACATTTTTTCATGTTTTTATGGCTTATTATACTATGACATTTTTTCATGTTTTTTTGGCTTACTATGCTATGACATTTTTTCATGTTTTTATACCTTACTATACTATGACATTTATTCATGTTTTTATACCTTACTATACTATGACATTTCATGGCTTACTATACTATGACATTTTATGCCTTACTGTACTATGACGTTTTTTCATGTTATTATGCCTCACTAAACTATGACATTTTATGCCTTACTATACTATGACATTTTATGCCTTACTGTACTATGATGTTTTTTCATGTTTTTATGGCTTACTATACTATGACATTTTTTCATGTTTTTATGGCTTACTATGCTATGACATTTTATGCCTTACTATACTATGACATTTTTTCATGTTTTTATGCCTTACTA
>NW_019509059.1:0-1519 GCF_002814215.2 Seriola lalandi dorsalis
TGCCTTATTATACTATGACGTTTTATGCCTTACTATACTATGACGTTTTTTCAAGTTTTTATGCCTTACTATACTATGACGTTTTTTCAAGTTTTTATGCCTTACTATACTATCATGTTTTATGCCTTACTATACTATGACGTTTTTTCAAGTTTTTATGCCTTACTATACTATGACATTTTTTCAAGTTTTTATGCCTTACTATACTATCATGTTTTTATGCCTTACTATAATATTACGTTTTATGCCTTACTATAATATGAAGTTTTATGCCTTACTATACTATGACGTTTTTTCAAGTTTTTATGCCTTACTATACTATGACGTTTTATGCCTTACTATACTATGATGTTTTTTCAAGTTTTTATGTCTTACTATACTATGACGTTTTATGCCTTACTATACTATGACGTTTTTTCAAGTTTTTGTGCCTGACTATACTATGACGTTTTATGCCTTACTATACTATGATGTTTTTTCAAGTTTTTATGCCTTATTATACTATGACGTTTTATGCCTTACTATACTATGATGTTTTTTCAAGTTTTTATGCCTCACTATACTATGATGTTTTTTCAAGTTTTCATGCCTTACTATACTATGATGTTTTTTCAAGTTTTTATGTCTTACTATACTATGACGTTTTATGCCTTACTATACTATGATGTTTTTTCAAGTTTTTATGCCTCACTATACTATGATGTTTTTTCAAGTTTTTATGCCTTACTATATTATGATGTTTATTCAAGTTTTTATGCCTTACTATACTATGACTTTTTTCAAGTTTTTATGCCTTACTATACTATGATGTTTTTTCAAGTTTTTATGCCTTACTATAATATGACGTTTTATGCCTTACTATACTATGACGTTTTTTCAAGTTTTTATGCCTTACTATAGTATGATGTTTTTTCAAGTTTTTATGCCTTCCTATACTATGATGTTTTATGCCTTACTATACCATGACGTTTTAGGCCTTACTATACTATGACGTTTTATGCCTTACTATACTATGATGTTTTTTCAAGTTTTTATGCCTTATTATACTATGACGTTTTATGCCTTACTATACTATGACGTTTTTTCAAGTTTTTAATGCCTTACTATACTATGATTTTTTTTGTCTTACTATACTATGACGTTTTTTGTCTTACTATACTATGACGTTTTTTCAACTTTTTATGCCTTACTATACTATGATGTTTTTTCAACTTTTTATGCCTTCCTATACTATGACGTTTTATGCCTTACTATACTATGACATTTTATGCCTTACTATACTATGATGTTTTTTCAAGTTTTTATGCCTTATTATACTATGACGTTTTATGCCTTACTATACTATGACGTTTTTTCAAGTTTTTATGCCTTACTATACTATGATGTTTTTTCAAGTTTTTATGCCTTCCTATACTATGACGTTTTATGCCTTACTATACTATGACGTTTTATGCCTTACTATACCATGACGTTTTAGGCCTTACTATACTATGACGTTTTATGCCTTCCTATACTATGA
>NW_019509060.1:0-1419 GCF_002814215.2 Seriola lalandi dorsalis
CTAAGACGTTTTTTGTCATTTTTATGCCTTATTTTACCATGTTGTTTCATTCCTTACCATACTATGACGTTTTTATGACCTTTTATACATTAATATAACATGGTGTTTTTTTGACATTTTATGCCATACTATACTATGACGTTTTTTGTCATTTTTATGCCATACTATACTATGATGTTTTTTGTCATTTTTATGCCTTACTTTACTATGTTGTTTCATTCCTTACCATAATATGACGTTTTTATGACCTTTTATACCTTAAGATAACATGATGGTTTTTTGACATTTTATGCCATATTGTACTATGACGTTTTTGCCATTTCTTTGCCATACTATACTATGACGTTTTTTGACATTTCCTCTATATTCTAACGTTTATAACGTTTACTTTAATATGTTGCAATGCTACAGTTAAATGTAGTACAGTGGTTAGAAGTGTTGCCTTACGTTCCAAGGCTCGATGGTTCAAGTCTCATTCAGGAATACCTTATGTGTGTGACACTTTTATGCTTTGATAAAATATTACATTTTTTGTCATTTTTGTGCTTTACAATAAAATTTTATATGATGCTTTACATTAATATGCCGTTTTTATGAGCTTTTGTACCTTAATATAACATGATGTTTTTTTTGACATTTTATGCCATACTATACTATGACGTTTTTTGTCATTTTTATGCCATACCATACTATGACGTTTTATGTCATTTTTATGCCCTACAATACAATTTTATTTGATGCCTTACCATACTATGATGTTTTTATGACCTTTTATACATTAATATAACATGATGTTTTTTTGACATTTTATGCCATACTATACTATGATGTTTCTTGTCATTTTTATGCCATACTATACTAAGACGTTTTTTGTCATTTTTATGCCCTACAATACAATTTCATTTGATGTTTTACCATATTATGATGTTTTTATGAACTTTTATGCCATACTATACTATGACGGTTTTGATATTTTTATGCCATACTATACTATGACGTTTTTTGTCATTTTTATGCCATACTATACTATGATGTTTTTTGTCATTTTTATGCCTTACTTTACTAAGACGTTTTTTGTCATTTTTATGCCCTACAATACAATTTTATTTGATGCCTTACCATACTATGATGTTTTTATGACCTTTTATACATTAATATAACATGATGTTTTTTTGACATTTTATGCCATATTGTACTATGACGTTTTTGACATTTCTTTGCCATACTATACTATGATGTTTTTTGTCATTTTTATGCCATACTATACTATGACGTTTTTTGACATTTCCTCTATATTCTAACGTTTATAACGTTTACTTTAATATGTTGCAATGCTACAGTTAAATGTAGTACAGTGGTTAGAAGTGTTGCCTTACGTTCCAAGGCTCGATGGTTCAAGTCTCATTCAGGAATACCTTA
>NW_019509061.1:0-909 GCF_002814215.2 Seriola lalandi dorsalis
AAAAACGTCATAGTATAGTAAGGCATAAAATGTCATAAAAACAACATAATATAATAAGGTATAAAAAGTCCTAAAACGGCATATTATACTAAGGACTGAAAACGTCATAGTATAGTAAGGCAGAAAAAGTCATGAAAATGACATAGTATAGTAAGGTATAAAAAGTCTCAAAACGGCATATTATACTAAGGCCTGAAAACGTCATAGTATAGTAAGGCATAAAAAGTCATAAAAACGTCATAGTATAGTAATGCATAAAAAATCAAAAAAACGTCATAGTATAGTAAGGAATAAAAAGTCATAAAAACTTCATAGTATATTAAGGCATAAAAAGTCATAAAAACATCATAGTATAGTAAGGCATAAAAAGTAAAAAAAAAGTCATAGTATAGTAAGGCATAAAGAGGTCATAGTATAGTAAGTCATAAAAAGTCTTAAAAACGACATAGTATAGGAAGGCAAACAAAGTCAGAAAAATGTCATAGTATTGTAAGGCATAAAAAGTCAAAAAAAAGTCATCGTATAGTAAGGCATAAAAAGTCATAAAAACGTCATAGTATAGTAAGGCATAAAATGTCATAAAAACGTCATAGTATAGTAAGGCATAAAATGTCATAAAAACAACATTATATAATAAGGTATAAAAAGTCCTAAAACGGCATATTATACTAAGGCCTGAAAACGTCATAGTATAGTAAGGCATAAAAAGTCATGAAACGTCATATTATACTAAGGCATAAAAACGTCATACTATAGTAAGATATAAAAAGTCATAAAAACGACATAGTATAGTAAGGTATAAAAAGTCCTAAAACGGCATATTATACTAAGGCCTGAAAACGTCATAGTATAGTAAGGCATAAAAAGTAATAAAAACGTCATAGTATAGTAAGGCATAAAAAGTCATAA
>NW_019509062.1:0-946 GCF_002814215.2 Seriola lalandi dorsalis
TTTTATGACTTTTTATGTCTTACTATACTATGTCGTTTTTATGACTTTTTATGCCTTACTATACTATGACTTCTTATGCCTTACTATACTATGTCGTTTTTATGACTTTTTATGCCTTACTATACTATGACGTTTTTATGACTTTTTATGCTTTTTATGCCTTACTATTCTATGACGTTTTTATGACTTTTTATGCTTTTATGACTTCTTATGCCTTACTATACTATGACGTTTTTATGACTTTTTATGCCTTACTATACTATGACGTTTTTATGACTTTTTATGCTTTTTATGCCTTACTATTCTATGACGTTTTTATGACTTTTTATGCCTTACTATACTATGTCGTTTTTATGACTTTGTATGCCTTACTATTCTATATTTTGTGCCTTACTATACTATGTCGTTTTTATGACTTTTCATGCCTTACTATTCTATGACGTTTTTATGACTTTTTATGCCTTACTATACTATGTCGTTTTTATACTTTTTGTGCCTTCCTATACTATGTCGTTTTTATGACTTTTCATGTCTTACTATACTATGTCGTTTTTATGACTTTTTATGCCTTACTATACTATGACGTTTTTATGACTTTTTATGCTTTTTATGCCTTACTTTGACGTTTTTATGACTTTGTATGCCTTATTATACTATGACGTTTTTATGACTTTTTATGCCTTACTATACTATGACGTTTTTATGCCTTACTATACTATGTCGTTTTTATGACTTTTTATGCCTTACTATACTATGACGTTTTTATGACTTTTTATGCCTTGCTATACTATGACGTTTTTATGACTTTTTATGCTTTTATCTATACTATGACGTTTTTATGACTTTTTATGCTTTTTATGCCTTACTATTCTATGACGTTTTTATGACTTTTTGTGCCTTACTATACTATGTCGTTTTTATGACATTTTATGCCTTGCTATACTAT
>NW_019509063.1:0-510 GCF_002814215.2 Seriola lalandi dorsalis
CTGTGTTACAGCTGAAGGTATGGATTTCTGCAAGAAAGTGTCTTTTTTGACATATTTTTTAAAATCTAATGTCAGTTACTGTTACAGGTGTATTATACACTGGTAACACATTTTGTACCCTCTGGGGTTCCTCGCGTCCAAAAAAGGACACACAAAGAAAATGCTATAAAATCATCATATATCAATATTTTTTTCTGTTTTTTTTTGCATACATCTCTTAAACCACTTCAGTTCTGCTCAAACCTACCAAATGATTATTAGTTTTCAGGATTTTAACCCTTTAAATGCCAGTTTGTAGACATGTTGCCTCTTGTTTTATAAAAAAAAACAACACAGAATATGAGATATTTCCCACATAATACATGATAGAGGGATGTGACATTGTTTTATATCAGAGTCTTTTATATCAAGACATTTCTCAAAACCAGAATATGATCAGGGTGACTTTTGAACACTGGAAATAAATCATGTACTCATCCCGGCAGTAGCCCCCGTGGCACTCAAAATTTC
>NW_019509064.1:0-1057 GCF_002814215.2 Seriola lalandi dorsalis
GATGCCTTACTATACTATGATGTTTTTATGACTTTTGATGCCTTACTATACTATGACATTTTTTTGCCTTTCTATACTGTGACGTTTTTATGACTTTTTATGCCTTACTATACTATGACGTTTTTATGACTTTTAATGCCTTACTATACTATGACGTTTTTGTGCCTTATTATACTATGACGTTTTTATGACTTTTGATGCCTTACTGATGCCTTACTATACTATGGCGTTTTTGTGCCTGACTATACTATGACGATTTTATGACTTTTGATGCCTTACTACGCTATGACGTTTTTTGACTTTTGATGCCTTACTATGCAATGACATTTTTATGCCATACTATACTATGACGTTTTTATGACTTTTGATGCCTTACTATACTATGACGTTTTTATGACTTTTCATGCCTTACTATACTATGACGTTTTTGTGCCTTATTATACTATGACGTTTTTATGACTTTTGATGCCTTACTATACTATGACGTTTTTGTGCCTTATTATACTATGACCTTTTTATGACTTTTGATGCCTTACTACGCTATGACGTTTTTTGAATTTTGATGCCTTACTATACTATGACGTTTTTGTGCCTTATTATACTATGACATTTTTTTGCTTTTCTATACTGTGACGTTTTTATGACTTTTGATGCCTTACTATACTATGACGTTTTTTTTGCCTTACTATACTGTGACGTTTTTATGACTTTTTATGCCTGACTATACTATGACGTTTTTAAAACTTTTGATGCCTTACTATACTATGACGTTTTTTTGCCTTACTATACTGTGACATTTTTATGACTTTTGATGCCTTACTACGCTATGACGTTTTTATGCCATACTATACTATGACGTTTTTATGACTTTTGATGCCTTACTATACTATGACATTTTTATGACTTTTCATGCCTTACTATACTATGACATTTTTATGACTTTTATGCCTTACTATACTATGACATTTTTATGACTTTTCATGCCTTACTATACTATGACATTTTTATGACTTTTCATGCCTTACTATACTATAACCTTTTTTTGCCTTACTATACT
>NW_019509065.1:0-1038 GCF_002814215.2 Seriola lalandi dorsalis
ACGAAAAGTCATAAAAACGACATAGTATAGTAAGGCATAAAAATTCATATTATAGTAAAGCTTAAAAAGTCATCGTATAGTAAAGCATAAAAATTCATAAAAACGACATAGTATAGTAAGGCATAAAAAGTCATAGTATAGTAAGGCATAAAAAGTCATAGAAACGTTATAGTATAATAAGGCACAAAAGTCATAAAAAGACATAGTATAGTAAGGCATAAAAAGTCATAGAAACGTTATAGTATAATAAGGCACAAAAGTCATAAAAACGACATAGTATAGTAAGGCATAAAAACGACATAGTATAGTATGGCACGAAAAGTCATAAAAACGACATAGTATAGTAAGGCATAAAAATTCATATTATAGTAAAGCTTAAAAAGTCATAGTATATTAAAGCATAAAAATTCATAAAAACAACATAGTATAGTAAGGCATAAAAAGTCATAGTATAATAAGGCATAAAAAGTCATAGTATAGTAAGGCATAAAAAGTCATAGAAACGTTATAGTATAATAAGGCACAAAAGTCATAACAACGACATAGTATAATAAGTCATAGAAACGTTATAGTATAATAAGGCACAAAAGTCATAAAAACGACATAGTATAGTAAGTCATAAAACGTCATAAAAACGATATAGTATAGTCAGGCATAAAAAGTCATAAAAACGACATAGTATAGTAAGGCATGAAAAGGACATAGTATAGTATGGCACAAAAAGTCATAAAAACGACATAGTATAGTAAGGCATAAAACGTCATAAAAACGACATAGTATAGTAAGGCATAAAACGTCATAAAAACGTCATAGTATAGTAAGGCATAAAAAATCATAAAAACGACATAGTATAGTAATGCATAAAAAGTCATAGTATAGTAAGGCATAAAAAGTCAGAAAAACGACATAGTATAGTAAGGCATAAAAAGTCATAAAAACGACATAGTATAGTAAGGCATAAAAAGTTACAGTATAGTACGGCATAAAAAGTCATAGTATAGTAGAGCATAAAAAGTCATAAAAACGCCATAGTATAGT
>NW_019509066.1:0-511 GCF_002814215.2 Seriola lalandi dorsalis
CATAAAATGTCAAAAAAATATCATAGTATATTAAGGCATAAAATGTCTTAAAAACGTCATAGTATGCTAAGGAATGAAACGAAATAGTATACTAAGGCATAAAAATGCCAAAAAACGTCGTACTATAGTATGTTATGAAAATGTCAAAAAACGTGATAGTATAGAATGGCATAAAATGTCAAAGAAATATCATAGTATATTAAGGCATAAAAGGTCATAAAAACGTGATAGTATGGTAAGGAATGAAACGAAACAGTATAGTTAGGCATAAAAATGCCAGAAAACGTCGTATTATAGTATGGCATAAAAATGTCAAAAATCGTCATAGTATGGTATGGCATAAAATGTCAAAAAAATATCATAGTATATTAAGGCATAAAAGGTCATAAAAATGTCATAGTATGGTAAGGAATGAAACGACATAGTATAATAAGGCATGTAAATGCCAAGAAATGACATACTATAGTATAGCATAAAAGTGTCAAAAACGTCATAGTATAGTATGGCATAA
>NW_019509067.1:0-905 GCF_002814215.2 Seriola lalandi dorsalis
ACTATAATATGACTTTTCATGCCTTACTATACTATGACGTTTTTTCACATTTTTATGCCTTACTATACTATGATGGTTTTTCAAATATTTTCGTCCTTACTATATTATGACTTTTATGCCTTACTATACTATGACGTTTTTTCAAACTTTAATGCCTTACTATACTATGACATTTTATGCCTTACTATACTATGACGTTTTTTCAAATTTTTATACCTTTCTATAATATGACTTTTCATGCCTTACTATACTATGACGTTTTTTCACATTTTCATGCCTTACTATAATATGACTTTTCATGCCTTACTATACTATGATGTTTTTTTCACATTTTTATGCCTTACTATACTATGATGTTTTTTTTGACATTTTAAGGTCTTACTATACTATGACATTTTATGCCTTACTATGTTATGAGTTTTTATGCCTTACTATACTATGACGTTTTTCAAATTTTTATACTTTCATATTCATATAGGTCTTACTATGACATTTTATGCCTTACTATATTATGAGTTTTTATGCCTTACTATACTATGACATTTTTTTTTTACATTTTTATGCCTTAGTATACTATGACTTTTCATGCCTTACTATACTATGACGTTTTTTCACATTTTTATGCCTTACTATACTATGACATTTTTTCACATTTTTATGCCTTACTATAATATCAAGTTTTTTCAAATTTTTATACCTTACTATAATATGACTTTTCATGCCTTACTATACTATGACGTTTTTTCACATTTTTATGCCTTACTATAATATCACTTTTTTTCACATTTTTATGCCTTACTATAATATCACGTTTTTTCAAATTTTTATACCTTACTATAATATGACTTTTCATGCCTTACTATACTATGACGTTTTTTCACATTTTTATGCCTTACTATAATATC
>NW_019509068.1:0-2521 GCF_002814215.2 Seriola lalandi dorsalis
GTCATATAAATGTAATAGCACAGTAAGGCATAAAAAGACATAAAAACGACATAGAATTAAAATTCATAAAAATTACATAGTCTATTAAGGCATTAAAGTCATAGTATAGTATGACATTAAGTGTCATGTAAACATCATAGTATAGTAAGGCAAAAAAAGAACATAAAATTTAGATAACCTATTAAGGCATAAAAAGTCATAGTATAGTATGGCATTAAATGTCATATAAATGTAATAGTATAGTAAGGCAAAAAAATTAATAAAAATGACAGTCTATTAAGGCAAAAAAAAAGCCATAGTATAGTATGGCATTAAATTTCTTGTAAACATAATACTATAGTAAGGCATAAAAAGACATAAAAACGACATAGAATTAAAAGTTATAAAAATGACATAGGCTATTAAGGCATAAAAAGTCATAGTATAGTATGGCATTAAATGTCATATGGATGTCATAGTATAGTAAGGCATAAAAAGTCATAAAAATGACATAGTTTATGAAGGCAAAAAAAGCCATAGTTTAGTATGGCATTAAATGTCATATAAACGTCATAGTATAGTAAGACATAAAAATTCAAAAAACATCATAATATAGGAAGGCATAAAAAGTCATAAAACGACATAGTATATTAAGGCATAAAACATCACAGTATAGTATGGCAATAAATTTCATAAAAACGACATAGTATATTAAGGCATAAAAAGTCATAGTATAGTATGGCATTAAATATCATATAAAAAGTCATAGTATAGTAATGCAAAAAAAGTCATAAAAATGAAATAGTCTATAAAAGCATAAAAAGCCATAGTTTAGTATGGCATAAAATGTCATATGAACGACATAGTATAGTAAGGCAAAAAAAGTCATAAAAATGACATAGTTTATGAAGGCAAAAAAAGCCATAGTTTAGTATGGCATTAAATGTCATATAAACGTCATAGTATAGTAAGACATAAAAATTCAAAAAACATCATAATATAGGAAGGCATAAAAAGTCATAAAACGACATAGTATATTAAGGCATAAAACATCATAGTATAGTATGGCAATAAATTTCATAAAAACGACATAGTATATTAAGGCATAAAAAGTCATAGTATAAAAACGACATAGTATAGTAAGGCAAAAAAAAATCATGAAAATGACATAGTATATAAAGGCATGAAAAATCATAGTATAGTTTGGCATTAAACGTCATATGAATGTCATAGTATAATAAGGCATAAAAAGTCATAAAAACAACATAGGATAGTAAGTTAAAAAAAGTCATAGTACAGTTTAGCATTAAATGTCATATAAATGTAATAGTATAGTAAGGCATAAAAAGTCATAAAAAGGACATAATATAAAAGTTATAAAAATGACATATTCTATTAAGGCATTAAAGTCATAGTATAGTATGACATTAAGTGTCATGTAAACATCATAGTATAGCAGGGCAAAAAAACCCATAAAATTTACATAGCCTATTAAGGCATAAAAAGTCATAATATAATAAGGCATAAAAACTCATAAAAATGACATAGCATAGTAAGGTATAAAAAGTCAAAAAAACGACATAGAATTAAAATTCATAAAAATGACATAGTCTATTAAGGCATAAAAAGTCATAGTATAGTATGGCATTAAATGTCATATAGACGTCATAGTATAGTAAGGCAGAAAAAGTCAGAAAAACAACATATGATAATAAGGCAAAAATGTCATAAAAATGACATAGTATATTAAGGAAAAAAAAGCCATAGTATAGTATTGCATTAAATTTCTTGTAAACATCATACTATAGGAAGGCATAAAAAGTCATAAAAACGAGAAAGTACAGTAAGGCAAACAAATTCATAAAAATGACAGTATAGTAAGGCAAAAAAATTCATAAAAATGTAATAGTATAATGAAGCATAAAAAGTCATAGTATAGTATGGCATTAAAAGTCATATAAACGTCATATAGTATAGCAAGTCATAAAAAGTCATAAAATCAAAATAGTATAATAGTAAGGCAAAAAAAGTCATAAAAACGACATAGTCTAGTAAGGCCTAAAAATTTATTATAATGAAATGGTACAGAAATGCATCAAAAGGCATGAAAACAAGATATTCTAGGTAGGTAAAAAATGTCATAGTAGAGTAAGGCATAATAAGTCATAAAAACGACATAGTACAGTAAGGCATTAAAAGTCATGAAAAATGAAATAGAATACCAAGGCATGAAAAGTCATAAAAATGACACAGTATAGTATAAAAAGTCATAAAAAAGTCATAGTATAGTAAAGTATCAAAAGACTTGTATAGAAAGGAATAAAAAGTTATTAAAAAATCATATAATATAGCAAGGCATAAAATTGCTAAATAAAGCAGACGTAAAAGGCTTTGGACTGTGCGGGAAACCCGCTGATTGGGATATAGTAAGGCATAAAAAGTCACAAAAATGTCATAGTCTCGTAAGGCATGAAAACGGAATAATATATTAAGGCACAAAAAAGTAATTGCATATTAAGGTAAGGCATTAGAATCACCAATT
>NW_019509069.1:0-785 GCF_002814215.2 Seriola lalandi dorsalis
GTTTTTATGCCTTCATATACTATTTAGTTTATATGCCTTACTGTACTATGATGTTTATATAACTTACTATACTATGATGTTTTTATGACTTTTTATTCCTTACTATACTATGACCTTTTTATGACTTACTATACTATGACATTTTATGACTTACTATACTTACGATACTATTAGTTTATATGCCTTACTATACTATGAGTTTATATGACTTACTATACTATGATGTTTTTATGACTTTTTATTCCTTACTATACTATAACGTTTTTATGGATTTCTATACTATGACGTTTTTATGACTTTTTATTCCTTACTATACTATGAAGTTTTTATGACATTTTTATGCCTTACTATACTATGACTTTTTCTATGACTTTTTATACCTTACTATACTATGACGTTTTTGTGCCTTACTATACTATGATGTTTTTATGACATTTTTATGCCTTACTATACTATGACATTTTTATGACTTTTTATACCTTACTATACTACGACGTTTTTATGACTTACTATACTATGACGTTTTTATGACTTATTATACTATGATGTTTTTATGACTTATTATACTATGATGTTTTTATGACTTTTTATGCCTTGCTATACTATGACTTCTTATACCATACTATACTATGACGTTTTTATGACATTTTTATGCCTTACTATACTATGACGTTTTTATGACGTTTTGTATTCCTTACTATACTATGACGTTTTTGTGACTTACCATACTATGAAGTTTTTTTGACTTTTTATACCTTACTATACTATGACGTTTTTATGACTTA
>NW_019509070.1:0-554 GCF_002814215.2 Seriola lalandi dorsalis
ACTTTTCATGCCTTACTATACTATGCCTTTTTTATGCCTTACTATACTATGACTTTTTATGACTTATTATACTATGACTTTTTTATGCCATAGAGTAGTATGGTTTTATTCCTTACTATACTATGACTTTTTTATGACTTTTCATGCCTTACTATACTATGACTTTTTTGCCTTACTATACTATGACTTTTTAATGACTTTTCATGCCTTACTATACTATGACTTTTTTGCCTTACTATACTATGACTTTTTAATGACTTTTCATGCCTTACTATACTATGACTTTTTTATGCCATAGAGTAGTATGTTTTATGCCTTACTATACTATGACTTTTTTTATGACTTTTCATGCCTTACTATACTATGACTTTTTTGCCTTACTATACTTTGATTTTTTTATGACTTTTTATGCCTTACTATGCTATGACTTTTTTATGACTTATCATACTATGACTTTTTTATGACCTTTTATGCCTTACTATACATGACTTTTTTATGACTTTTCATGCCTTACTATACTGACTTTTTATATCTTACTATACTATGACTTTTTT
>NW_019509071.1:0-3416 GCF_002814215.2 Seriola lalandi dorsalis
AATGTCAAAAAACATCATCGTATAGTAAGGCATAAAAACGTCAAAAAACGTCATACTATAGTAAGGCATAAAAACCTCATAGTATAGTAAGGCAAAAAGTGTCAAAAAACGTCATAGAATAGTAAGGCATAAAAACGTCAAAAAACGCCATAGCATAGCAAGGCATAAAAACCTCATAGTATAGTAAGGCAAAAAGTGTCAAAAAACGTCATCGTATAGTAAGGCATAAAAATGTCAAAAAACGTCATAGTATAGTAAGGCAAATAATGTCAAAAAACATCATCGTATAGTAAGGCATAAAAACGTCAAAAAACGTCAGAATAGTAAGGCATAAAAACGTCAAAAAACGCCATAGCATAGCAAGGCATAAAAACGTCATAGTATAGTAAGGCAAAAAGTGTCAAAAAACGTCATAGTGTAGTAAGGCAAAAAGTGTCAAAAAACGTCACAGTAAGGCATAAAAATGTCAAAAAAAAGTCATAGTATAGTAAGGCAAAAAGTGTCAAACAACGTCATCGTATAGTAAGGCATAAAAACGTCAAAAAACGTCATACTATAGTAAGGCATAAAAACCTCATAGTATAGTAAGGCAAAAAGTGTCAAAAAACGTCATGAATAGTAAGGCATAAAAACAACCAATAACATCATTGTATAGTGAGGCAAAAAGTATCAAAAAACATCATAGAATAGTAAGGCATAAAAACGTCAAAAAACGCCATAGCATAGCAAGGCATAAAAATCTCATAGTATAGTAAGGCAAAAAGTTTCAAAAAACGTCATCGTATAGTAAGGCATAAAAATCTCAAAAAACGTCATAGTATAGTAAGGCAAATAATGTCAAAAAACATCATCGTATAGTAAAGCATAAAAACGTCAAAAATCGTCAGAATAGTAAGGCATAAAAACGTCAAAAAACGCCATAGCATAGCAAGGCATAAAAACGTCGTAGTATAGTAAGGCAAAAAGTGTCACAAAACGTCATAGTATAGTAAGGCAAAAAGTGTCAAAAAACGTCATTGTATAGTAAGACATAAAAACGTCATAGTATAGTAAGGCAAAAAGTGTCAAAAAACGTCATAGTATAGTAAGACATAAAAGCATCATAGTATAGTTAGGCGAAAAGTATCAAAAAACTTCATAGAATAGAAGGGAAAAAAACATCAAAAAACGTCATAGTATAGTAAGGCATAAAAACGTCATAGTATAAAAAGGCAAATAATTTCAAAAAACATCATTCTATAGGAAGGCAAAAAGCGTCAAAAAAATGTCATAGTATAGTAAGGCATAAAAACGTCAAAAAACATCATCGTATAGTAAGGCATAAAAACGTCAAAAAACGTTATAGAATAGTAAGGACAAAAAATGTCGAAAGACGTCCTAGGGATAAAAATGGCAAAAACGTCGTAGTATAGTAAGCTATAAAATTGTCTAAAACTGTTATAGTATACCATGGCAAAAGATGTAGAACAGTAAGGCATAAAAAAAATGTCAAAAAACGTCATATTATAGTGAGGCATAAAAGCGTCATAGTATAGTAAGGCATGAAAACGTCACAGTATCGTAAGTCAAAAAGTATCAAAAAACATCATAGTATAGTAAGGCAAAAAAATGTCAAAAGACATCATAGTATACTAAGCTATAAAATTGTCTAAAAATCTTATAGTATACCATGGCAAAAAATGAAAAACATCCAAAAATTTGTGTATACAGCTGTAGTTTCTAGAGGGCAACCATGCAGGGACAGAGAGAATATGGAAACTCAACAAAGTTTGTCTTAAGCTGGAATCAAACCAACAACCTTAGGAATGATAAACAACATCTCTAACCACTGTGCTACCACATCAGGTGACTCAGCTGAGGCATGGTATGTACAGCAGCTCACCACCACACCTGTATTCTCTCACTCATCATCTTCAGTATATGTACCCCAGTCATCCCTCCATTTGTTGCCAGGTTGTTCTGCTCTTCACAGTGGTAGTAACTCTCTCAGCCGCTCTGATTAGCCTACTTTCTGTAACTACTTATCTTGTGTTTGAGAGATCTCCCCGGTTTTTCCCCTGTATTAACTATTTGTTCTCCTTTGCTCCAGAAGAGTTCCTGATTTGTGTGCTGCTGATCCTGTTACACTCTGGTATCGCCACACCACACCACCTAGCTGCCTTTGGTCTCCAGTCGTCCCTCGTGTTTCCAGTGTGTGTTCACTCACCTGCCTCTGGTCTCCCGTGTCCTCTGTAGTCCTGCTTCATGTCCTCAACAGACACCTTGATTAGGAGAACCCTCTGCATTCACCATCACTATTGTCTTTTCCCCAATAAACTCCCTTTGAAGTTGTTGTTTGTGTGTTTTGTGTTCTGTCTCTGCTCTACGATCCAACATCAGTTCTGAGTAGCACATAGTGTAGCGAGTAATAAACTCCAAACAGAAAGGTCCCAGGCCTGGGAAGATATATTATAGTTATGCATAAAAGTTATAGTATAGTAAGGCATAAAAACATCAGAAAAACGTCATATTAGAGTAAGGCATAAAACGTCAAAAAACCTCACAGTATAGGAAGGCACAAAATATCATGAAAATTTCAGTACATAAGGCATAAAAACTTCATATTATAGTAAGGCATACAATTTTTTTAGAAAGTCACAGTAAAAGAAGGCATTAAATGTCATAAAAATGTCATAATATACTAAGGCATAAAAATGTCATAGTATAGTGAGGAATTAAATGTCCTAGTATAGTAAGGCAAAAAAACGTCATGAAAGCATCAGTGTAGTACAGCATAAAAACCTCATATCATAATATATTAAGGTATAAAAACATTGTAGTATAATAAGGCTTAGGCATATTAGGCATAGGATAGGAGGGCATAACATTTTTTTTAAAAAGCTATAGTATAGTAAGGCATAAAATGTCATATAAAGTCATAGTATACTAAGGCATAAAAACATAAAAAAAAACACGTCATATTATAGTAAGGCATAAAAACGTTAAAAACACGTCATTGTATAATTAAAAAAAAATCACATATAGTAATCTATAAAAATGCGAAAAAACGTCATAGTATATTAAGAAAAAAACCTCATAGTATAGTCAGGAATAAAATAGTCAAAATATATAACTCATAAAAAGTCATAGTATTGTAAGGCATAAAAACATCAGTATAGTGATGTATGATATAAAAATTTCAAAAAACATAGTAGGATAGGAAGGCATAAAATCTCATAAAAAAGTCATAATATAGTAAAGCATGAAAACACCATAGTATAGCAAGACATAAAATTTCATATAAAAGTTATAGTATAGTAAGGCATAAAAACATTCAAAAAACACGTCATATTATAGTGAGGCATAAAAACGTATAAAAACATCATATATAGCAAGGTATAAAAACGTAGTAAAAAAGTATATTAAGAAAAAAACCT
>NW_019509073.1:0-1056 GCF_002814215.2 Seriola lalandi dorsalis
ACTATGACGTTTTTTGAAATTTTATGCCATACAATACTATGACGTTTTTTGACATTTTTATGCTCTACTATAATTTGACTTTTTTTGGCATTTATATGCCTTACTCTATTGTGACGTTTTGTGCCTGACTATACTATGACGTTTTTTGGCATTTTTATGCCTTAGTATACTATGACGTTTTTTGCCATTTTTATGCCTTAGTATACTATGACATTTTTTGAAATTTTATGCCATACTATACTATGACGATTTTTGGCATTTTTATGCCTTAGTATACTATGACGTTTTGTGCCTGACTATACTATAACGTTTTTTGCCATTTTTATGCCATACTATACTATGATATTTTTTGTCCCTTTTTATACATTATTATACTATGACGTTTTTTGACATTTTTATGCCTTACTATACTATGACGTTTTTTGAAATTTTATGCCATACAATACTATGACGTTTTTTGCCATTTTTATGCTCTACTATAGTTTGACTTTTTTTGGCATTTTTATGCCTTACTCTACTGTGACGTTTTGTGCCTGACTATACTATGACGTTTTTTTGCCATTTTTATGCCTTACTATACAACAATGTTTTCATGACATTTTATACCTAATGGACAATAACCTTTTGTGATATATCATGGAGTAGTATGCTAAGATATTCTTAATATCATGCTATACCATTGATTCGTGAGGCAGCAGCATCGTGGTACAATGGTTAGGATTGTTGCTTCCCAATGGGAAGGTCACGGTTCAAACCCTAGTTTGGGGCTTCACTCTCTTATGATGCTTTTTGATATTTTCACACCACAGTATACGATGAATTGTTTTTCCATTTTTATGCCTTACTATACTATAATATTTTATGCCTCACAATATTATGACGTTTTATGATATGTCACGGAGTAGTATACTGATATTTTATATACTTTTCTATACAAGGCACTCATAACGCAGCAGCATGGTGGTAGAATGGTTAGGACTATTGCCTCACACTGAGAAGGGCAAGGGTTCAAACCCTGGTTTCAGGCTTTTATATACTGTGACATTTTTGCGCCAT
>NW_019509074.1:0-536 GCF_002814215.2 Seriola lalandi dorsalis
AGCATGTTGTCATTGATATTAATGAAGCTGTTTTCACTCTTTGTATGTGACTGTTTTTAACCTGCTTCCTGTTGGTTCAGGTGTTTGACTTTCATTTTCTAAACTTCTACTTTCTAAAGCTTCTTCAGCTCTGAACAGATGATGAAACACTGAAGCTTCCAAGAAGGAACTTTGTCTCTGAACTCACATCTTTATTCTTTATTCAGATTGAGGGGCTGCAGTTTGTCAGAGATCAGCTGTTCTTCTCTGGCCTCAGCTCTGAAGTCCAACCCCTCCCACCTGAAACACCTGGACCTGAGTGACAAGAACCTGCAGGATTCAGGAGTGAAGCGTCTGTGTGGTTTTCTGGAGAGTCCAGACTGTCGACTGGAGACTCTGGGGTCAGTTCACTGACTGTTACTGTTGTAGATCTTATATCTTTAATCCACAACTGAAGCTGATTTATCTTCACACAGAACTTTTTTCATTTTGAATGAAGTCATTACTGAGATTTTAAATAGTGGTTGTCTCATGTTTCCAGTTGTTCTTCTCTCACA
>NW_019509075.1:0-775 GCF_002814215.2 Seriola lalandi dorsalis
AAAAAGTCATAGTATAGTAAGGCATAAAAAGTCATAAAAACGACATTGTATAGTAAGGCATGAAAAGTCATAGGAAAGTCATAGTATAGTAAGGCATAAAAAGTCATAGTATAGTAAGGTAAAAAAAGTCATAAAAACGACATAGTATAATAAGGCATGAAAAGTCATAAGAAAGTCATAGTATAGTAAGGCAAGAAAGTCATAGTATAGTAAGGCATAAAAAGTCAAAAAAACGACATTGTATAGTAAGGCATAAAAAGTCATAAGAAAGTCATAGTATAGTAAGGCATAAAAACTCATAGTATAGTAAGGCAAAAAAAGTCATAAAAACGACATAGTATAGTAAGGCATAAAAAAGTCATAAAACGACATAGTATAGTAAGGCATGAAAAGTCATAAAAACGACATTCTATAGTAAGGCATAAAAAGTCATAAGAAAGTCATAGTATAGTAAGGCATAAAAAGTCACACTAAAGTAAGGCCTAAAAACGACATAGTATAGTATGACATAAAAAAGTCATAGTATAGTAGGGCATAAAAAGTCATAAAAACGACATTGTATAGTAAGGCAAAAAAAGTCATAAAAACGACATTGTATAGTAAGGCATGAAAAGTCATAGGAAAGTCATAGTATAGTAAGGCATAAAAAGTCATAGTATAGTAAGGCAAAAAAAGTCATAAAAACGACATAGTATAATAAGGCATGAAAAGTCATAAGAAAGTCATAGTATAGTAAGGCAAGAAAGTCATAGTATAGTAAGGCAAAAAAAGTCAT
>NW_019509076.1:0-772 GCF_002814215.2 Seriola lalandi dorsalis
AAGACTCATAAAAAGTCATAAAAACGTCATAGTATAGAAAGGCATAAAAAGTCATAAAAAGTCATAGTATAGTAAGGCATAAAAAGTCATAAAAACGTCATAGTATAGTAAGGCATAAAAAGTCATACTATAGTAAGGCATAAAAAGTCATAAAAAGTCATAGTATATTAAGGCATAGAAAGTCATAAAAACGTCATAGTATAGTAAGGCATAAAACGTCATAAAAACATAATCGTATAGTAAGGCATAAAAAGTCATACTATAGTAAGGCATAAAAAGTCATACTATAGTAAAGCATAAAAAGTCATAGTATAATAAGGCATAAAAAGTCATAAAAACGTCATAGTATAGTAAGGCATAAAAAGTCATAGTATAGAAAGGCATAAAAATTCATACTATAGTAAGGCATAAAAAGTCATAAAAAAGTCATGGTATACTAAGGCATAAATAGTCATAGTATAGTGAGGCATAAAGACTCATAAAAAGTCATAAAAACATCATAGTATAGAAAGGCATAAAAAGTCATAAAAAGTCATAGTATATTAAGGCATAGAAAGTCATAAAAACGTCATAGTATAGTAAGGCATAAAAAGTCATAAAAACGTCATAGTATAGTAAGGCATAAAA
Source organism: Seriola lalandi dorsalis (assembly GCF_002814215.2). NCBI lineage: Eukaryota > Metazoa > Chordata > Actinopteri > Carangiformes > Carangidae > Seriola > Seriola lalandi. The sequence continues at coordinate 628 of NW_019509076.1, forward strand.
AGTCATAAAAACGTCATAGTATAGTAAGGCATAAAAAGTCATAAAAACATAATCGTATAGTAAGGCATAAAAAGTCATACTATAGTAAGGCATAAAAAGTCATAGTATAATAAGGCATAAAAAGTCATAAAAACGTCATAGTATA
>NW_019509077.1:0-731 GCF_002814215.2 Seriola lalandi dorsalis
CATAAAAAGTCATAAAAAAGTCATAGTATAGTAAGGCATAAAAAGTCATAGTATAGTAGGCCATAAAAAGTCATAAAAACAACACGGTATAGTAAGGCATAAAAAGTCATAAAAAAGTCATAGTATAGTAAGGTATAAAAAGTCATAAAAAAGTAATAGTATAGTAAGTTATAAAAACGACATAGTATAGTGAGGCATAAAAAATCATGAAAAGGTCGTACTATAGAAAGTCATAAAAAGTCATAAAAACGACATAGTACAGTGAGGCATAAAAAGTCATGAAAAGGTCATACTATAGAAAGTCATAAAAAGTCATAAAAACGACATAGTATAGTAAGGCATAAAAAGTCATAGTATAGTAAGGCATAAAAAGTCGTAGTATAGTAAGGCATAAAAAGTGTTAAAAACGTCATAGTATAGTAAGGCATGAAAACATCATAGAATAGTAAGGCATAAAAAGTCATAAAAATAACATAGTATAGTGAGACATAAAAAGCCATAAAAACATCATAGTATAGTAAGGCATCAAAACGTCATAATATACTAAGGCCTTAAACGTAATAAAAACATGATAGTATATTAAGGCATAAAAAGTCATAAAAAAGTCATAGTATAGTAAGGCATGAAATGTCATAAAAACGACACAGTATAGTAAGGGATAAAAAGTCATAAAAAAGTCATAGTATAGTAAGGCATAAAAAGTCATAGTATAGTAGGCCATAAAAAGTCAT
>NW_019509078.1:0-846 GCF_002814215.2 Seriola lalandi dorsalis
GTTTTTATGCCTTAGTATACCATGATGTTTCATGCCTTACAATACTATGATGTTTTTTTATATTTTCATGCCTTAAAATCACGTGACATTTTTTCATGTTTTTATTCCTTAGTATACTATGACGTTTTATGCCTTATTATGACATGGCGTCTTTTGCCATTTTTATGCCTTAATATACTATGACGTTTTTCAACATTTTTATGCCTTAATATAATATGAAATTTTTTTTTAAATTTTCATGCCTTACTATACTATGACATTTTATGCCTTAGTATACTATGACGTTTTTTCATATTTTTATGCTTTAAAATAGTGTGAAATTTTTTCAGGTTTTTATGCCTTAGTATACTATGATCTTTTATGTCTTGTAATGACATGACATCTTTTGCCATTTTCATGCCTTAGTACACTATGACGTTTCATACCTTACAATACTGGGGCGTCGTGTAGCGTAGTGGTTTAAGCAGGCGCCCCATGTGTAGAGGCTACAGTCCTCGCTGCAGTCGGCCCCGGTTCGAATCCCGCATCGGACGGCCTTTCACTGCATGTCATTCCCCCTCTCTCTGCCTCCCCGTTTCCTGTCACTCTCCACTGTGCTGTCCATTAAAGGCATAAAAGCCCAAAAAAAAAAATATATACCTTACAATACTATGATGTTTTTGTATATTTTCATGCCTTAAAATCACATGACATTTTTCATGTTTTTATGCCTTAGTATACTATGACGTTTCATGCCTTAATATGACATGACATCTTTTGCCATTTTTATGCCTTAGTATACTATGACGTTTTTCAACATTTTTATGCCTTAATATAATATGAAATTTTTTTTTAAATTTTCATGCC
>NW_019509079.1:0-1452 GCF_002814215.2 Seriola lalandi dorsalis
GTAAGGCACAAAAAGTCATAAAAATGACATAGTATAGTAAGGTACAAAAAGTCATAAAAACGACATAGTATAGTAAGGCACAAAAAGTCATAAAAACGACATAGTATAGTAAGTCACAAAAAGTCATAATAATGACATAGTATAGTAAGGCACAAAAAGTCATAAAAATGGCCTAGTATAGTAAGGCACAAAAGTCATAAAAATGACATAGTATAGTAAGGCAAAAAAGTCATAAAAATGACATAGTATAGTAAGGCAAAAAAATGTCATAGTATAGTAAGGCAAAAAAAGTCATAAAACCAAAATAGTATAGTAAGGTACAAAAAGTCACAAAAATGACATAGTATAGTAAGGCACAAAAAGTCATAAAAACGACATAGTATAGTAAGGCACAAAAAGTCATAAAAATGACATAGTATAGTAAGGCACAAAAAGTCATAAAAACGACATAGTATAGTAAGGCACAAAAAGTCATAAAAATGACATAGTATAGTAAGGCAAAAAAATGTCATAGTATAGTAAGGCACAAAAAGTCATAAAAACGACATAGTATGGTAAGGCAAAAAAAAGTGATAAAAATGACATGGTATAGTAAGGTACAAAAAGTCATAAAAACGGCATATATGATAAGGCATAATAACGACATAGTATAGTAAGGTACAAAAAGTCATAAAAACGACATAGTATAGTAAGGCACAAAAAGTCATAAAAATGACATAGTATAGTAAGGCACAAAAAGTCATAAAAACAACATAGCATAGTTAGGCACAAAAAGTCATAAAAACGACATAGTATAGTAAGGCACAAAAAGTGATAAAAACGACATAGTATAGTAAGTCACAAAAAGTCATAATAATGACATAGTATAGTAAGGCACAAAAAGTCAAAAAAATGTCATAGTATAGTAAGGCACAAAAAGTCATAAAAACGACATAGTATAGTAAGGCAAAAAAATGTCATAGTATAGTGAGGCACAAAAAGTCATAAAAATGTCATAGTATAGTAAGGCACAAAAACTCATAAAAACAACACAGTATAGTAAGGCACAAAAAGTCATAAAAACGAGGTAGTATAGTAAGACACAAAAAGTCATAAAATCGACATAGTATAGTAAAGCACAAAAAGTCATAAAAATGACATAGTATAGTAAGGCACAAAAATGTCATAGTATAGTAAGGCACAAAAAGTCATAAAAACGAGGTAGTATAGTAAGGCATACAATTTCATGAAAACAACATAGTATAGTAAGGCACAAAAAGTCATAAAAACGAGGTTCACAAAAAGTCATAAAAATGACAAAGTATAGTAAGGCATAGAAATGTCATAGTAAAGTAAGGTATAAAAAGTCATAAAACCTACATAGTATAGTAAGGCATAAAAATGACATAGTATAGTAAGGCACAAAAAGTCATAAAAATGACATAGTATAGTAAGGCAAAAAAATGTCATAGT
>NW_019509080.1:0-794 GCF_002814215.2 Seriola lalandi dorsalis
CTTACTATACTATGTCGTTTTTATGACTTTTTATGCCTTAAAATACTATGAAATTTTTATGACTTTTTATGCTTTACTATACTATGACTTTTTATGCCTTACTATACTATGTCGTTTTTATGACTTTTCATGCCTTACTATACTATGACGTTTTTATGGCTTTTTTATGCCTTACTATACTATGTCGTTTTTATGACTTTTTATGCCTTAAAATACTATGAAATTATATGACTTTTTATGCCTTACTATACTATGACTTTTTAGGCCTTACTATACTATGACGTTTTAATGACTTTTTATGCCTTACTATAGTATGACCTTTTTATGACTTCTTATGCCTTAAAATACTATGAAATTTGTATGACTTTTTATGCCTTACTATACTATGACTTTTTATGCCTTACTATACTATGACCTTTTATGCCTTACTATACTATGACGTTTTAATGACTTTTTATGCCTTACTATAGTATGACCTTTTTATGACTTTTTATGCCTTACTATACTATGTCGTTTTTATGACTTTTTATGCCTTACTATACTATGACTTTTTATGCCTTACTATACTATGACCTTTTATGCCTTACTATACTATGACGTTTTAATGACTTTTTATGCCTTACTATAGTATGACCTTTTTATGACCTTACTATACTATAACTTTTTTTGACTTTTTATGCCTTACTATACTATGACTATTTATGCCTTACTATACTATGTTGTTTTTATGACTTTTTATGCCTTACTATACTATGACTATTTATGGCTTTTTATGCCTTACTATACTATGTCGT
>NW_019509081.1:0-657 GCF_002814215.2 Seriola lalandi dorsalis
TCATAGTATAGTAAGTCATAAAAATGCCAAAAAATGTCATAGTATAGTATGGCAAAAAATGTTGAAAAAACAGTGTAGTATTTTAAGGCATAAAAGGTCATAACAACGTCATAGGATGGCAGGGAATCAAACAACATAGTATAATAATTCATAAAAATGCCAAAAAACATCATAGTATAGTAAGTCATAAAAATGGCAAAAAACGTCATAGTATAGTATGGCAAAAAATGGCAAAAAATGTCGAAAAAACAATGTAGTATATTAAGGCATAAAAGGTCATAACAACGTCATAGGATGGCAAGGAATCAAACAACATGGTATAATAATTCATAAAAATGCCAAAAAATGTCATAGTATGGTATGGCAAAAAATGTTGAAAAAACAACATAGTATATTAAGGTTTAAAAGGTCATAACACCGTCCTAGGATGGCAAGGAATCAAACAACATGGTATAATAAGTAATAAAAATGCCAAAAAACATCATAGTACAGTAAGTCATAAAAATGCCAAAAAACGTCATAGTATAGTATGGCAAAAAATGTCGAAAAAACAGTGTAGTATTTTAAGGCATAAAAGGTCATAACAACGTCATAGGATGGCAAGGAATCAAACAACATGGTATAATAAGTCATAAAAATGACAAAAAACGTCATAGT
>NW_019509082.1:0-588 GCF_002814215.2 Seriola lalandi dorsalis
GACTTTTGTATGCTTTTTTATGCCTCACTATACTGTGTCGTTTTTATGATTTGCTATGCTACAGCATTTTTATTCCTTACTATACTATGACGTTTTTATGCTTTTTTGTGCCTTACTTTACTATGGCTTTTTTATGCCTTACTATACTATGACTTTTTGTTCCTTATTATACTATGTCTTTTGTATGAATTTTTTATTCCTTACTATACTATGACGTTTTTATGAATTTTTTATGCCTTACTTTACTATGACTTTTTTATGCCTTACTGTACTATGACTTTTTTAGGCCTTAATATATATGACTTTTGTATGACTTTTTTATGCCTTACTATACTATGACGTTTTTATTCTTTTTTTATGCCTTACTTTACTATGACTTTTTTTATGCCTTACTGTACTATGACGTTTTAATGACTTTTTTATGCCTTACTGTACTATGAAATTTAAATGAATTTTTTATGCCTTACTATACTGTGTCGTTTTTATGATTTGCTCTGCTACAGCATTTTTATGCCTTACTATACTATGATGGTTTTGACCTTGAAGTGAACAAGCTTTTGATGGGTAGTGGTAGTCTAGTGGTTAACA
>NW_019509083.1:0-852 GCF_002814215.2 Seriola lalandi dorsalis
ACTATACTATGTCGTTTTTATGACTTTTTATGCCTTACTATACTATGACGTTTTTATGTTTTACTATACTTTGTAGTTTGAGTGACTTTTTATGCCTTACTATACTATGTCGTTATCATGACTTGCTATACTATGTCGTTTTTATGCCTTTTTATGCCTTACTATACTATGTCGTTATTATGACTTTTTATGCCTTACTATACTATGTCGTTATCATGACTTGCTATACTATGTCGTTTTTATGCCTTTTTATGCCTTACTATACTATGTCGTTATTATGACTTTTTATGCCTTATTATTGTATGACTTTCTGGGTCTTACTATAGTATGATGTTTTTATCACATTTTATGCCTTACTATACTATATCGTTTTTATGACTTTTTATGCCTTACTATACTATGCTGTTTTTATGACTTTTTATGCTTTATTATTGTACGACTTTTTGGGTCTTACTATACTGTAATGTTTTCATTACATTTTATGCCTTAGTATACTATATCGTTTTTATGACTTTTTATGCCTTACTATACTATGACGTTTTTATGTCTTACTATACTTTTTAGTTTTAGTGACTTTTTATGCCTTACTATACTATGACGTTTATATGAATTTTTATATCTTACTATACTTTTTAGTTTTAGTGACTTTTTATGCCTTACTATACTATGTCGTTATTATGACTTTTTATGCCTTATTATTGTACGACTTTTTGGGTCTTACTATACTATGATGTTTTTATCACATTTTATGCCTTATTATACTATATCGTTTTTTTGGCTTACTATACTTTGTAGTTTTAGTGACTTTTTATGCCTTACTATACTATGTCTTTTTTATGACTTTTTATGCCT
>NW_019509084.1:0-590 GCF_002814215.2 Seriola lalandi dorsalis
TAAGGCATAAAAACATCACAAAATGTCAGACTATTTTAAGGCATAAAAACATCCAAAAATGCCATAGTATTGTAAGGCATGAAACATCATAGTATACTAAGGCATAAAAATGGCAAAAGATGTCATGTCATATTAAGGCATGAAACGTCATAGTATACTAAGGCATAAAAACATGAAAAAATGTCACACTATTTTAGAGCATAAAAATATGAAAAAACATCAAGGTATGGTCAGGCATAAAACGTCATAGTATACTAAGGCATAAAAACATGAAAAATGTCATGTGATTTTAAGGCATGAAAATATACAAAAACATCATAGTATTGTAAGGTATGAAACGTCATAGTGTACTAAGGCATAAAAATGGCAAAAGATGTCATGTCATTACAAGACATAAAAGATCATAGTATACTAAGGCATAAAAACCTGAAAAAATTTTACACTATTTTAAAGCATAAACATATGAAAAAACGTCATAGTATACTAAGGCATAAAATGTCATAGTATAGTAAGGCATGAAAATTTAAAAAAAAATTTCATATTATATTAAGGCATAAAAATGTTGAAAAACGTCATAGTATACTAAGGCA
>NW_019509085.1:0-630 GCF_002814215.2 Seriola lalandi dorsalis
AAAAAGGTGAGTATCAGCTTTTGACTGTTTATTGTTTCTCCTTATATTACGCATTTTTATTAGTGCCATGGGTGCTCAGCTCCGAGGCATCTATTAATATTCTGTTTCGGGTTTATTATTCTTCCGCCAAATTTCGGCGCGTAACTCGTCCCGCAGCTTTGAGAAAACCCCGGTAATATATACATCAAAACGTGCGTCTTGATCCCGCAAGGGGTGCTATGACTTTTGGTGTTAAAATTCCCAATTTTTTTTCCCAATTTTTCCCAAAGTTATTCCCAAAAAACTGGGAATAAATAATGCATTAGAAATGCATTGGAATTTTCTTTAGAAACCCACCTTTTTTCTACAAAATTGCACCTTTTTTCTAAGTCACCCAGCTCTCTCATACCTGCACGTAGAAATGTGATTCAAACTATAAAACGGAGGAAAACTTCTGCTCTCTCAAAAAGACAGGAACTGTTTTTACATAACATGTAAACTTTTCAAACTGTGAGCACTCAAAGGAGGAGTGCAAATCACGTTTTCTTCAAAGTTAGAGTGAAAGCGTCAGTTGGCTAGAGTGCGTGAAGCAGTAAAAAATAACCTTTATTTTTATTTTTAACTCGAGCTCGCGGCCAAACCGTAAAAAGG
>NW_019509086.1:0-749 GCF_002814215.2 Seriola lalandi dorsalis
AGTAATAAAAACGACATAGTATAGTAAGGCATAAAAACTTCAATAAAAGTCATAGTATAGTAAGGCAAAAAAAGTCATAAAAATGACATAGTATAGTTAGGCAAAAAAAGTCATAAAAGGGACATAGTATAGTAAGGCAAAAAAAGTCATAAAAATGACATAGTATAGTAAGGCAAAAAAAGTCAATAAACGTCATAGTATAGTAAGGCAAAAAAAAGTCATAAAAATGACATAGTATAGTAAGGCAAAAAAAGTCAATAAACGTCATAGTATAGTAAGGCAAAAAAAGTCATAAAAGTGACATAGTATAGTAAGGCATAAAAATTCATAGTATAGTAAGACATAAAAACGTCAATAAACGACATAGTATAGTAAGGCAAAAAAAAGTCATAGGAAAGTCATAGTATAGTAAGGCATAAAAAGTCATAGGAAAGTCATAGTATAGTAAGGCATAAAAAGTCATAAAAACGACATAATATAGTAAGGCAAAAAAAAGTCATAAAAACGACATAGTATAGTAAGGCAAAAAAAAGTCATAAAAACGTCATAGTATAGTAAGGCATAAAAAGTCATAAAAACGACATAGTATAGTAAGGCAAAAAAAAGTCATAAAAACGACATAGTATAGTAAGGCATAAAAAGTCATAGTATAGTAAGGCAAAAAAAGTCATAAAAATGGCATAGTATAGTAAGGCATAAAAAGTCATAAAAACGACATAGTATAGTAAGGCATAAAAAGTCATAAAAAC
>NW_019509087.1:0-660 GCF_002814215.2 Seriola lalandi dorsalis
GTTTTTATGCCTTACTATACTATGACGTTTCAGGCCTTACTATACTATGACATTTTTATGCCTTATTATACTATGACGTTTTTATACTTTCATATATTATGACATTTTTATGCCTTAGTATACTATGACGTTTTTATGCCTTACTATACTATGACGTTTTTATGCCTTACTATACTATGACGTTTTTATGCCTACTATACTATGACATTTTTATATCTTAGTATACTATGACGTTTTTACGCCTTACTATACTATGACGTTTCAGGCCTTACTATACTATGACATTTTTATGCCTTAGTATACTATGACGATTTTATGCCTTACTATACTATGACGTTTTTATGCCTACTATACTATGACATTTTTATGCCTTAGTATACTATGACGTTTTTACGCCTTACTATACTATGAAATTTTTATGCCTTAGTATACTATGACGTTTTTACGCCTTACTATACTATGAAATTTTTATGCCTTAGTATACTATGACGTTTTTATGCCTTAGTATACTATGACGTTTTTAAGCCTACTGTGCTATGACATTTTTATGCCTTAGTATACTATGACGTTTTTATGCCTTACTATACTATGACGTTTTTATACTTTCATATATTATGACATTTTTATGCCTTAGTATACTATGACGTTTTTATGCCTTAC
>NW_019509088.1:0-679 GCF_002814215.2 Seriola lalandi dorsalis
TGCCATTTTTATACTCTACTATAATATGTATTTTTTTGGCATTTTTATGCCTTACTATACTGTGACGTTTTGTGCCTGACTATACTATGACGTTTTTTGCCATTTTTATGCCTTATTATACTATGATGTTTTTTTGAAATTTTATGCCATACAATACTATGACGTTTTTTTACATTTTTATGCTCTACTATAATATGACTTTTTTGGGCATTTTTTTGTCTTACTATACTGTTACGTTTTGTGCCTGACTATACTATGACGTTTTTTGCCATTTTTATGCCTTAATATACTATGACGTTTTTTGAAATTTTATGCCATACAATACTATGATGTTTTCTGCCATTTTTATGCTGTACTATAATATGTATTTTTTTGGCATTTTTTTGCCTTACTATACTGTGACGTTTTGTGCCTGACTATACTATGATGTTTTTTGCCATTTTTATGCCTTATTATACTAAGAAATTTTTTGAAATTTTATGCCATACTATACTATGACGTTTTTTGCCATTTTTATGCTCTACTATAATATGTATTTTTTTGTCATTTTTATGCCTTACTATACTGTGACGTTTTGTGCCTGACTATACTATGACGTTTTTTGCCATTTTTATGCCTTATTATACTATGATGTTTTTTTGAAATTTTATGCCATACAATACTATGACGTTTTTTTACA
>NW_019509089.1:0-786 GCF_002814215.2 Seriola lalandi dorsalis
TTGTTGTATGTTGTGTTGCTGTTGTATGTTGTGTTGTTGTATGTTGTGTTGTTGTTGTATGTTGTGTTGTTGTGTTGTTGTGTTGTATCTGTGTTGTTGTGTTGTTGTATGTTGTGTTGTTGTTGTATGTTGTGTTGTTGTGTTGTTGTGTTGTATCTGTGTTGTTGTGTTGTTGTATGTTGTGTTGCTGTTGTATGTTGTGTTGTTGTATGTTGTGTTGTTGTTGTATGTTGTGTTGTTGTATGTTGTGTTGTTGTGTTGTTGTTGTATGTTGTGTTGTTGTGTTGTTGTATGTTGTTGTATGTTGTGTTGTTGTTGTATGTTGTGTTGTTGTGTTGTATCTGTGTTGTTGTGTTGTTGTATGTTGTGTTGTTGTGTTGTATCTGTGTTGTTGTGTTGTTGTATGTTGTGTTGCTGTTGTATGTTGTGTTGCTGTTGTATGTTGTGTTGTGTTGTTGTTGTATGTTGTGTTGTTGTGTTGTATCTGTGTTGTTGTGTTGTTGTATGTTGTGTTGCTGTTGTATGTTGTGTTGTTGTGTTGTTGTTGTATGTTGTGTTGTTGTGTTGTATCTGTGTTGTTGTGTTGTTGTATGTTGTGTTGCTGTTGTATGTTGTGTTGTTGTTGTATGTTGTGTTGTTGTGTTGTTGTTGTATGTTGTGTTGTTGTGTTGTTGTATGTTGTGTTGTTGTGTTGTATCTGTGTTGTTGTGTTGTTGTATGTTGTGTTGTTGTTGTATGTTGTGTTGTTGTATGTTGTGTTGTTGTGTTGTTGTTGTATGTTGTGTT
>NW_019509090.1:0-1051 GCF_002814215.2 Seriola lalandi dorsalis
ACTACACTGTACTACACTGTACTACACTGTACTACACTGTACTACACAGCACTACACAGTACTACACTGTACTACACTGTACTACACTGTACTACACTGTACTACACTGTACTACACTGTACTACACAGCACTACACTGTACTACACTGTACTACACAGTAATACACTGTACTACACAGTAATACACTGTACTACACTGTACTACACAGTAATACACTGTACAACACAGTACTACACTGTACTACACTGTACTACACAGTACTACACAGTAATACACTGTACAACACAGTACTACACTGTACTACACTGTACTACACTGTACTACACAGCACTACACAGTACTACACTGTACTACACTGTACTACACTGTACTACACTGTACTACACTGTACTACACAGTACTACACAGTAATACACTGTACAACACAGTACTACACAGTAATACACTGTACTACACTGTACTACACTGTACTACACTGTACTACACTGTACTACACTGTACTACACAGCACTACACAGTACTACACAGTAATACACTGTACAACACAGTACTACACTGTACTACACTGTACTACACAGTACTACACTGTACTACACAGTACTACACTGTACTACACTGTACTACACTGTACTACACTGTACTACACAGCACTACACAGTACTACACTGTACTACACTGTACTACACAGTACTACACAGTACTACACAGCACTACACTGTACTACACTGTACTACACAGTACTACACAGTACTACACAGTACTACACAGTACTACACAGCACTACACAGCACTACACAGTAATACACTGTACAACACTGTACAACACAGCACTACACTGTACTACACAGTACTACACAGCACTACACAGCACTACACTGTACTACACAGCACTACACAGTACTACACAGTACTACACAGCACTACACAGCACTACACAGTACTACACAGTACTACACTGTACTACACAGTACTACACAGTACTACACAGTACTACACAGCACTACACAGCACTACACAGTACTACACAGTAATACACTGTACAACACAGCA
>NW_019509091.1:0-952 GCF_002814215.2 Seriola lalandi dorsalis
TGACATTATTTGCCTTACTATACTATGACGTTTTTTGAGGTTTTAATGCCTTACTTTACTATGATGTTTTTTGACATTATTTGCCTTACTATACTATGATGTTTTTTGACATTTTAATGCCTTACTTTACTATGATGTTTTTTGACATTATTTGCCTTACTATACTATGATGTTTTTTGACATTATTTGCCTTACTATACTATGACGTTTTTTTGACATTATTTGCCTTACTATACTCTGATGTTTTTTGACATTATTTGCCTTACTATACTATGACGTTTTTTAATGTTTTTATGCCTTACTATACTAGGACGTTTTTTGACATTATTTGCCTTACTATACTATGACGTTTTTTGAAGTTTTAATGCCTTACTTTACTATGATGTTTTTTGACACCATTTGCCTTACTATATCATTACGTTTTTTGAGGTTTTTATGTCTTACTATACTATGACGTTTTTTGACATTATTTGCCTTACTATACTATGACGTTTTTTTATATTTTTATGCCTTACTATACTATGACGTTTTTTGACATTATTTGCCTTACTATACTATCATGTTTTTTGACATTATTTGCCTTACTATACTATGACGTTTTTTGACATTATTTGCCTTACTATACTATGACGTTTTTTGAGGTTTTTATGCATTACTATACTATGACATTTTTTGTCATTATTTGACTTACTATACGATGATGTTTTTTGACGTTTTTAAGCCTTACTATACTATGACGTTTTTTGAAGTTTTAATGCCTTACTTTACTATGACGTTTTTTGAAGTTTTAATGCCTTACTTTACTACGATGTTTTTTGACACCATTTGCCTTACTATATTATTACGTTTTTTGAGGTTTTCATGCCTTACTATACTATAATGTTTTTTGACATTATTTGCCTTATTATACTATGACGTTTTTTGAGGTTTTTATGCCTTACTATACTATGAC
>NW_019509092.1:0-753 GCF_002814215.2 Seriola lalandi dorsalis
AAAAAGTATATTGAGGCATAAAATGTCATAAAAACGTCACAGTATGGTAAGGAATCAAATGAAATTGTATTGGAAGGCATAAAAATGACAAAAAACGTTATTGTATAGTATGGCATAAAATGTCAAAAAACGTCATAGTATAGTATGTCATAAAATGTCAAAAAAACATTATGGTATATTAAAGCATAAAACGTCATAAAAACTTCACAGTATGGTAAAGAATCAAATGAAATTGTATTGGAAGGCATAAATATAACAAAAAACGTAATAGTATTGTATGGCATAAAATGTCAAAAAACGTCATAGTATAGTATGGCATAAAATGTCAAAAAAACATTATAGTATATTAAGGCATGAAAGGTCATAAAAACGTTATAGTATGGCAAGGAATCAAATAAAATTGTATTGGAAGACATAAAAATGACAAAAAACGTCATTGTATAGTATGGCATAAAATGTCAAAAAACGTCATAGTATAGTATGGCATAAAATGTCAAAAAAACATTATAATATATTAAGGCATAAAAGGTCATAAAAACGTCATAGTATGGCAAGGAATCAAATAAAATTGTATTGGAAGACATAAAAATGACAAAAAACGTCATTGTATAGTATGGCATAAAATGTCAAAAAACGTCATAGTATAGTATGGCATAAAATGTCAAAAAAACATTATAGTATATTAAGGCATGAAAGGTCATAAAAACATCATAGTATAGCAAGGAATCAAATAAAATTGTATTGGAAGACATA
>NW_019509093.1:0-720 GCF_002814215.2 Seriola lalandi dorsalis
CTATGACGTTTTTATGACTTTTTATGCCTTACTATACTATGTCGTTTTTATGACTTTTTATGCCTTACTATACTATGGCGTTTTATGACTTATTATACTATAACGTTTTTATGACTTTTTATGCCTTACTATACTATGGCGTTTTATGACTTATTATACTATAACGTTTTTATGACTTTTTATGCCTTACTATACTATGTCGTTTTTAGGCCTTACTATACTATTACGTTTTTATGACTTTTTATGCCTTACTATACTATGTCGTTTTTATGCCTTACTATACTATGATGTTTTTATGACTTTTTATACCTTACTATACTATGTCGTTTTTATGACTTTTCATGCCTCACTAAACACGTCATTTTTTTGCCTTACTATACTATGACATATTATGACTTATTATACTATGTTGTTTTTATGAATTTTTATGCCTTACTATACTATGACGTTTTTATGACTTTTTATGCCTTACTATACTATGTCGTTTTTATGCCTTACTATACTATGACATTTTTTATGACTTTTTATGCCATACTATACTATGTCGTTTTTATGCCTTACTATACTATGGCGTCTTATGACTTATTATACTATGACGTTTTTATGACTTTTTATGCCTTACTATACTATGTCGTTTTTATGCCTTACTATACTATGGCGTTTTTATGACTTTTTATGCCTTACTATACTATGGCGTTTTATGACTTATTATACTATGAC
>NW_019509094.1:0-577 GCF_002814215.2 Seriola lalandi dorsalis
GTTGTTGTTGTCAGTGTTGAGGTGTTTGTTGGGTTGTTGTTGGGTTGTTGTTGTCAGTGTTGAGGTGTTTGTTGGGTTGTTGTTGGGTCGTTGTTGGATTGTTGTTGTCAGTGTTGAGGTGTTTGTTGGGTTGTTGTTGGGTCGTTGTTGTTGTCAGTGTTGAGGTGTTTGTTGGGTTGTTGTTGGGTTGTTGTTGTCAGTGTTGAGATGTTTGTTGGGTCGTTGTTGGGTTGTTGTTGTCAGTGTTGAGATGTTTGTTGGGTCGTTGTTGGGTCGTTGTTGGGTTGTTGTTGTCAGTGTTGAGGTGTTTGTTGGGTTGTTGTTGGGTCGTTGTTGTTGTCAGTGTTGAGATGTTTGTTGGGTTGTTGTTGGGTCGTTGTTGTTGTCAGTGTTGAGGTGTTTGTTGGGTTGTTGTTGGGTTGTTGTTGTTGTCAGTGTTGAGGTGTTTGTTGGGTCGTTGTTGGGTTGTTGTTGGGTTGTTGTTGTTGTCAGTGTTGAGGTGTTTGTTGGGTCGTTGTTGGGTTGTTGTTGGGTTGTTGTTGTCAGTGTTGAGGTGTTTGTTGGGTTGTTGTTGGGT
>NW_019509095.1:0-795 GCF_002814215.2 Seriola lalandi dorsalis
TGCCTTACTATACTATGTCGTTTTTATGACTTTTTATGCCTTACTATACTATGACTTTTTATGCCTTACTATACTATGACATTCTTATGACTTTTTATGCCTTACTATACTATGACTTTTTATGCCTTACTATACTATGATGTTTTGATGACTTTTTACGCCTTACTATACTATGTCGTTTTTATGACGTTTTTATGCCTTACTATACTATGACGTTTTTATGCCTTACTATACAATGACATTCTTATGACTTTTTATGCCTTACTATACTATGACTTTTTATGACTTTTTATCCCTTACTATACTATGACTCTTTATGCCTTACTATAGTATGACTTTTCATGACTTTCCATACTGTGTTGTTTTTATGACTTTTTATGCCTCACTATACTATGACGTTTTTATGACTTTTTATGCCTTACTATACTATGACTTCTTATGCCTTACTATACTATGACTTTTTATGACTTTCTATACCATGACGTTTTCATGAATTTTTATCCCTTACTATACTATGACATTCTTATGACTTTTTATGCCAAACTATACTATGACTTTTTATGCCTTACTATACTATGACTTTTCATGCCTTAGTATACTATGTCGTTTTTATGACTTTTTATGCCTTACTATACTATGACTTTTCATGACTTTCCATAATATGTAGTTTTTATGACTTTTTACCCCTTACTATACTATGACGTTTTTATGACTTTTTATGCCTCACTATATTATGTCATTTTTATGACTTTTTATGCCTTACTATACTATGACTTTTTATGCCTTACTATACTA
>NW_019509096.1:0-1173 GCF_002814215.2 Seriola lalandi dorsalis
GGAGATTTGTCATCAATACAGAGTTGAAAGGTCCCTGCAGAGACCAACAAAAATTGCCACAGCTGACTGTATTTCAAGTCATCCAGGCGGGGTATTGGGTTAAGTTTTCAACTAGCAATAATCACGTCTCAGCAGAACTTCACAGACTATGAAATCGCCCCTGCGAAAGAGTAAAGAGAGCAACTACCAGTTTACAAATGGAGCTGGTGCAACACTGACAACACACGTGGTGCACATCTCATCCCGTGCATTTTTTGTTTACGGCAAACCCCGCCTCTTCCGGGCAACAGCAGTCATGGGCGTATTAGTTCAATGCAGAATACAACTTCCACTTACTTGGGTTTTAAGCGATGACCCAGAGCTGCAATACTTTAGACGCTGCCATGTAACGTTTTGTCTTTTTTGTGTGTGTATTTGTGTGTGTGTGTGTGTGTTATATTGTTTGAACACATTTCCATATCAAATTTTAAGTCAAACCACCAACAATGCTCAAAAATCCAGCTAGACATAGTCACATATATACAGCAATAGAAAAATGTGGTCAGGTTGGGTCCAGATATTTAAAAAGTGACCCTACCGGTCTTCCCATTTATGTTGACCTTTTCAACTTTTTCCAATCCCGGGTGATTAGCCAAAACAGGTTAATCCAAGCAGAATATGAAGCACCCTACAGTTGGTGTCTTCCGACCTTTCCAGAAGAAGTTATTTTGCCAGTACCATGGCCCATCAACAATGCTGTTACGCATTCGGTCATGTCTGTTGAGTGGGTTTGCACGATCGTAATGGGTTCAAAACTGCAGGGGGAGCCGACTTCCTTTCTTCGAGCCAACGACAAAGTGTCAGGTGAAACTCTGTGTTTGTGTCATTGCTTGGTTTTCCACAAGGCGAAAGAAGGTTGCACCGTACCCGGCGGCACTGCAATGCTGGGACGATGCATGGAGCGAACGGAGCATGCCCCTTTTTCAGCTCCCAGCTCTAAAAATCACTTTAATATGTTTGTCCTCGTATAGAGGACATATCAGATATTAAACTGATAAGAACAGATACTACACTTGATCTTAGCCAAAAGGCCGAGAAGCGATGAGCTCCCGGTGTCTGACGTCCAACTCACACTCTTGGCACAAATCTCACTAGTCGCGGTTTCCTGTTTCTGACACGAGCCTGACAACGGCT
>NW_019509097.1:0-722 GCF_002814215.2 Seriola lalandi dorsalis
AAAACGTCATAGTATAGTATGGCATAAAATTTCAAAAAACGTCATAGTATAATAAGGCATAAAAATGGCAAAAAACTTCATTGTATAGTCAGGCACAAAACGTCACAGTATAGTAAGGCAAATAAATGCCAAAAAAAGTCATATTAAAGTATAGCATAAAAATGGCAAAAAACGTCATAGTATAGTATGGCATAAAGTTTCAAAAAACATCATAATATAGTATGGCATAGAGTTTCAAAAAATGTCATAGTATATTAAATCATAAAAATGGCAAAAAACATCATAGTATAGTATGGCATAAAACGTCACAGTATAGTAAGGCATAAAAATGCCCAAAAAAGTCATATTCTAGTAGACGATAAAAATGGCAAAAAACGTCATAGTATAGTATGGCATAAAATTTCAAAAAACGTCATAGTATAATAAGGCATAAACATGGCAAAAAACGTCATAGTATAGTCAGGCACAAAACGTCACAGTATAGTAAGGCATAAAAATGCCAAAAAAAAATACATATTATAGTATAGCATAAAAATGGCAAAAAACGTCATAGTATAGCATGGCATAAAATTTCAAAAAACGTCATAGTATAATAAGGCATAAAAATGGCAAAAAACTTCATAGTATAGTATGGCATAAAATTTCAAAAAATGTCATAGTATATTAAGTCATAAAAATGGCAAAAAACATCATAGTATAGTATGGCATAAAACGTCACAGTA
>NW_019509098.1:0-761 GCF_002814215.2 Seriola lalandi dorsalis
TCCCAGTATAGTAAGACATAAAAAGTCATAGTATAGTAAGGCATAAAAAGTCATAGTATAGTAAGGCAAAAAATGCCAAAAAACGTCACAGTATATTAAGTCATAAAAAGTCATAGTATAGTAAGGCAAAAAAAAAGACAAAAAACGTGACAGTATAGTAAGGCATAAAAAGTCATAGTATAGTAAGGCAAAAAAAGTCATAGTATAGTAAGGCAAAAAAAATGAGAAAAAACGTCATAGTATAGTAAGGCATAAAAAAGTCATAGTACAGTAAGGCAAAAAAAGTCATAGTATAGTAAGTCAAAAAAAATGAGAAAAAACCTCATAATATAGTAAGGCATAAAACGTCACAGTATAGTAAAGCATAAAAAGTCATAGTATAGTAAGGCAAAAAAAGTCATAGTATAGTAAGGCAAAAGAAATGAGAAAAAACGTCATAGTATAGTAAGGCATAAAAAGTCATAGTATAATAAGGCAAAAAAATCTTAGTACAGTAAGGTAAAAAAAAATGACAAAAAATGTCATCCTATAGTAAGGCAAAAAAAGTCATAGTATAGTAAGGCAAAAAAATCTTAGTACAGTAAGGTAAAAAAAATGACAAAAAAAGTCATAGTATAGTAAGGCAAAAAAAGTCATAGTATAGTAAGGCAAAAAAAATGAGAAAAAACGTCACAGTATAGTAAGACATAAAAAGTCATAGTATAGTAAGGCATAAAAAGTCATAGTATAGTAAGGCAAAAAAAGTCATAGTATAGTAAGGC
>NW_019509099.1:0-432 GCF_002814215.2 Seriola lalandi dorsalis
TGCTTACAGATAATGTCATACTGGACTGGATTATATTCAGAGGTGTTCCTAATATTCTGACAACCTCATCTATGTATATCGGCAGAGCAAAAATATGAACAGCTCTCTGATATAATGTAGTCCAATAAAACACCACCTTTAACTATAACTTCAACAACAAACATGTTGACACATTTCTGACCATGTCAACAATATATGAAGGTAAATATTACAGCAGGGCTGTTTTACTGGACTGCAGTTCAGCTATTTTCATTAGTGATTTCTCTTAAAATGGTGTAAAATAATTCAAATGATGAAGATATTCTGTTTACAGTTACATATAAGAGGAGAGCATCATCCTCACATTTGAGCAGGTAGAAAAAGGTTTTTTACAGTTTTTGTTAGAAATTACTAAAAGATGAATCAGTTATTGAGATAACAGTACAATTAATC
>NW_019509100.1:0-434 GCF_002814215.2 Seriola lalandi dorsalis
CTATGTTTTTTTTTTTTTTGCTTTTAAGGCCTTATTATACCATGACGTCTTCATACCTTGCGATAATATGACGTTTTCTTATGGGTTTATGCTTTATTATACTTTGTAATTATTTCAGTTTTTTTGCCATACTATACTATGTCGTTTTTTCACGTTTTTTGCCATACTATACTATGTTGGTTTTTTTGCTTTTAGGGCCTTATTATACCATGACATCTTCATACCTTGCGATAATATGACGTTTTCTGATGGTTTTATGCTTTATTATATTTTGTCATTTTTCAGTTTTTTTGCCATACTATACTATGTCGTTTTTTCACGTTTTCTACCATACTATACTATTTTGTTTTTTTTTTTTAGGGTCTTATTATACCATGACGTCTTCATCCCTTGCTATTATATGAGGTTTTCTGATGGTTTTATGTTTTATTATA
>NW_019509101.1:0-987 GCF_002814215.2 Seriola lalandi dorsalis
AAAACTACATAGTATAGTAAGGTATAAAAAGTCATAGTATAGTAAGGCATAAAAAGTCATAAAAACGTCATACTATAGTAAGGCATAAAAAGTCATAAAAACTACATAGTATAGTAAGGTATAAAAAGTCATAGTATAGTAAGGCATAAAAAGTCATAAAAACGTCATAGTATAGTAAGGCATAAAAAGTCATAAAAAGTCATAGTATAGTAAGGCATAAAAAGTCATAAAAACTACATAGTATAGTAAGGTATAAAAAGTCATAGTATAGTAAGGCATAAAAAGTCACGAAAACGTCATAGTATTGTAACACATAAAAAGTCATAAAAATGTCATAGTATAGTAAGGCATGAAAACGACATAGTATAGTAAGGCATATAAAGTCATAGTATAGTAAGGCATAAAAAGTCATAAAAATGTCATAGTATAGTAAGGCATGAAAACGACATAGTATAGCAGGGCATAAAAAGTCATAGTATAGCAAGGCACAAAAAGTCATGAAAATGTCATAGTATAGTAAGGCATAAAAAGTCATAAAAACGTCATAGTATAGTGAGGCATAAAAAGTCATGAAGATGTCATTGTATAGTAAGGCATAAAAAGTCATAAAAACTACATAGTATAGTAAAGTACAAAAAGTTATAGTATAATAAGGCATAAAAAGTCACAAAAACGACATAGTATAGTGAGGCATAAAAAGTCATAAAATCAACATAGTATAGTAAGGCATAAAAAGTCATAAAAAAGACATAGTACAGTCAAGTATAAAAAGTCATAAAAACGACATAGTATAACAAGGCATAAAAAGTCATAAATATGTCATAGTATAGTAAGGCATAAAAAGTCATAGTATAGTAAGGCATAAAAAGTCATAAAAACTACATAGTATAGTAAGGTATAAAAAGTCATAGTATAGTAAGGCATAAAAAGTCACAAAAACGTCATAGTATAGCAAGGCATAAAAAGTCATAGTATAGTAAGGCATAA
>NW_019509102.1:0-1007 GCF_002814215.2 Seriola lalandi dorsalis
CTATGACGTTTTTATGACTTTTTATGCCTTACTATACTATGACATTTTTATGACTTTTTATGCCTTACTATACGATGACGTTTTCATGCCTTACTATACTATGACGTTTTTATCACTTTTTATGGCTAAATATACTATGACGTTTTTATGACTTTTCATGCCTTACTATACTATGACATTTTTACCACTTTTTATGCCTTACTATACTGTGACGTTTTCATGCCTTACTATACTATGACATTTTTACCACTTTTTATGCCTTACTATACTGTGACGTTTTCATGCCTTACTATACTATGACGTTTTTATGACTTTTTATGCCTTACTATACTATGACGTTTTTATGACTTTTTATGCCTTACACTACTATGACATTTTCATGACTTTTTATGCCTTACTATACTATGACGTTTTTATGACTTTTTATGCCCTACTATACGATGACATTGTCATGCCTTACTATACTATTGTGTTTTTATCATTTTTTATGCCTTAATATACTACGACGTTTTTATGACTTTTTATGCCCTACTATACTATGACATTGTCATGCCTTACTATACTATTGTGTTTTTATCATTTTTTATGGCTAAATATACTATGACGTTTTTATGACTTTTTATGCCTTACTATACTATGACATTTTTATGACTTTTTATGCCTTACTATACGATGACGTTTTCATGCCTTACTATACTATGACGTTTTTATCACTTTTTATGGCTAAATATACTATGACGTTTTTATGACTTTTCATGCCTTACTATACTATGACATTTTTATGACTTTTTATGCCTTACTATACGATGACGTTTTCATGCCTTACTATACTATGACGTTTTTATCACTTTTTATGGCTAAATATACTATGACGTTTTTATGACTTTTCATGCCTTACTATACTATGACATTTTTACCACTTTTTATGCCTTACTATACTGTGACGTTTTCATGCCTTACTATACTATGACGTTTTTATGACTTTTTATGCCTTACTATACTATGAC
>NW_019509103.1:0-1014 GCF_002814215.2 Seriola lalandi dorsalis
AAAAAGTCATATTATAGTAAGGCATAAAAAGTCATAAAAACGTCATAGTATAGTAAGGCATAAAAAGTCATAAAAAAAGTCATATTATAGTAAGACATAAAAACGTCATAGTATAGTAAGGCATAAAAAGTCATAAAACGGTGATAGTATAGTAAGTCATAAAAACGTCACAGTATAGTAAGGCATAAAAAGTCATAAAAACGTCATAGTATAGTAAGGCATAAAAAGTTACAAAAACGACATAGTATAGTGAGGCATAAAAAGTCATAAAAACGTCATAGTATATTAATGCATAAAAATGTCATGGTATAGTAAGATGTAAAAAGACATAGAATAGTAAGCCAAAAAACTTCATAGTATAGTAAGGTATGAAAAGTCATAAAAACTTCATAGTATATTAATGCATAAAAATGTCATGGTATAGTAAGGCATAAAAAGTCATAAAAACGTCATAGTATAGTAAGGCATAAAAAGTCACAAAAACAACATAGTATAGTAAGGCATAAAAAGTCACAAATACGTCATAGTATAGTAAGGCATAAAAAGTCATAAAAACGTCATAGTATAGTAAGGCATAAAAAGTCACAAAAACAACATAGTATAGTAAGGCATAAAAAGTCACAAAAAAGACATAGTATAGTAAGCCAAAAAACTTCATAGTATAGTAAGTCATAAAAAGTCACAAAAACGACATAGTATAGTAAGGTGTAAAAAGTCATAAAAAAGACATAGTATAGTAAGCCAAAAAACTTCATAGTATAGTAAGTTATAAAAAGTCACAAAAACGACATACTATAGTAAGGTGTAAAAAGTCATAAAAAAGACATAGTATAGTAAGCCAAAAAACTTAATAGTATAGTAAAGTATAAAAAGTCTTAAAACTTCATAGTATAGTAAGGCATAAAAACGCCAAAGTATGTTAAGGCATAAAAAGTCATGAAAACGACTTAGTATAGTAAGGCATAAAAAATCATAAAAAAGTCATATTATAGTAAGGCATAAAAAGTCATAAAA
>NW_019509104.1:0-748 GCF_002814215.2 Seriola lalandi dorsalis
GAAACAAAAAACAAAGTAAGGTAAGTCATAAAAATGCCGAAAAACGTCATAGTATAGTATGGCATAAAAATGCAAAAAAACATCATAGTATAGTATGGCATAAAATGTCAAAAAAAAATATCATAGTATATTAATGCATTAAAGGTCATAATAACGTCATAGTATGGCAAGGAAAAAAAAAACAAAGTGAAGTAAGTCATAAAAATACCAAAAAACGTCATAGTGTAGTATGGCATAAAAATGCCAAAAAACGTCATAGTATACTATGGCATAAAATGTCAAAAAAACGTCATAGTATATTAATGCATTAAAGGTCATAATAACGTCATAGTATGGCAAGGAAACAAAAAACAAAGTAAGGTAAGTCATAAAAATGCAAAAAAACATCATAGTATAGTATGGCATAAAATGTCAAAAAAAAATATCATAGTAAATTAATGCATTAAAGGTCATAATAACGTCATAGTATGGCAAGGAAACAAAAAACAAAGTAAAGTAAGTCATAAAAATACCAAAAAACGTCATAGTATAGTATGGCATAAAATGTCAAAAAAACGTTATAGTATATTAATGCATTAAAGGTCATAATAACGCCATAGTATGGCAAGGAAACAAAAAACAAAGTAAAGTAAGTCATAAAAATACCAAAAAACGTCATAGTGTAGTATGGCATAAAAATGCCAAAAAACATCACAGTATAGTATGGCATAAAATGTCAAAAAAAATATCATAGTATATTAATGCATTA
>NW_019509105.1:0-397 GCF_002814215.2 Seriola lalandi dorsalis
GGGTCATCCAAAAAGAATGACCTAGGCAAAACTCAGACTGGATATGCAGTAGTGACTCAAATAAGGTGCTAAAAGCTAAACAATTACCTTCACATCTCTCAGCACAAGCTGCTGAACTCATAGCACTAACAGAAGCTTGCAAATTAATGAAAGATAAAGAAGCTACAATCTATACTGACAGCCAGTATGCGTTTGCTACAGTACATACTTTTGCACAATATTGGAAGAACAGGGGCATGGTGACCTCGACTGGGAAACCAGTCACACACGCCACCCTGTTGACAGAACTGTTACAGGCAGTTCAGCTTCCCAAAACACTGGCGATATGTAAATGTGCAGCACACACATCAGGGACAGATGAAGTTTCCCTGGGGAATGCTTTCGCTGATAAGAGCGC
>NW_019509106.1:0-1225 GCF_002814215.2 Seriola lalandi dorsalis
TTCTGACTCAGTATCTGGTCGTTCTGACTCAGTATCTCGTTCTGACTCAGTATCTTGTTCTGACTCAGTATCTCGTTGTTCTGACTCAGTATCTGGTCGTTCTGACTCAGTATCTCGTTCTGACTCAGTATCTTGTTCTGACTCAGTATCTGGTCGTTCTGACTCAGCATCTCGTTCTGACTCAGCGTCTCGTTCTGACTCAGTATCTTGTTCTGACTCAGTATCTGGTCGTTCTGACTCAGCATCTCGTTCTGACTCAGTATCTTGTTCTGACTCAGTATCTCGTTGTTCTGACTCAGTATCTGGTCGTTCTGACTCAGCGTCTCGTTCTGACTCAGTATCTTGTTCTGACTCAGTATCTCATTGTTCTGACTCAGTATCTGGTCGTTCTGACTCAGCATCTCGTTCTGACTCAGTATCTTGTTCTGACTCAGTATCTCGTTGTTCTGACTCAGTATCTTGTTCTGACTCAGTATCTCGTTCTGACTCAGCGTCTCGTTCTGACTCAGCGTCTCGTTCTGACTCAGCATCTCGTTCTGACTCAGTATCTCGTAAGATGTTTTGAATTTGTCTCTCACTAATCTGTGATTTGTTTCTTTTGTCTCAATATCTCACAATATACTCAGAGTTTCTCATTGTTCTCAAATTTTCCTGCGTCTTTCATGAGCTTCTTGTCTTTTTATGTTTCCTAACATTTTATCTTTTCTTTGTATCCATACTTCAGATATGATGGTCACACTTTTTCATCTGTCATTTAGTGATTGTTCTGCATCACATCATCCCTTTTGTTTATTGGTATCTCAGTGTTTCAACTCAGTAGCACTATCTCAGCAGGTCAGAGGTCAGAGTTGGTGATGTGTTCACTGACCAGATGCCACGGCCATCGGGCCAGTCGCGGGCCATGCCGGACGCCAGCAGCAGTGGGGAGACGGGCTTGTCGAACAGGAAGTGGTCATCGATCAGCTGCTGCTGCTCCTCCTCCGTCATGTTCTTCAGAGCATAGTACTTGCCCTTTAAATCTCCATCCAGGATGTCCAGACCTGCAGTACACACAGGAGGTCAAAGGTCAGACACAAGGGAGGTCATAAACCCAACATCAATCATCATCGTCAGGTGAGAAGGAGGCAGGATAGGTTTGGTGCCTGAGAGGCTGAATTCAGGGCAAAGCCCTGCTCAGGTCTCCAGGTCCCTGGGGGAATGTAATCAGTGTCATTTCACACTGATT
>NW_019509107.1:0-654 GCF_002814215.2 Seriola lalandi dorsalis
TTATTATACTATGTTGTTTGATTCCTTGCCATAGTATGACATTGTTATGACCTTTTATGCCTTAATATACTACATTGTTTTTTTGCCATTTTTTGCCATAGTATACTATGACGTTTTTTGGCATTTTTATGACTTACTATACTATGATGTTTTTTGGCATTTTTATGAATTATTATACTATGTTGTTTGATTCCTTGCCATACTATGACATTTTTATGACCTTTTATGCCTTAATCTACTATGTTGTTTTTTTGACATTTTTTGCCATACTATACTATGACGTTTTTTGGCATTTTTATGACTTACTATACTATGACGTTTTTTGGCATTTGCATGACTTACTATACTCTGTTGTCAATGCTTTAGCATAGTATTATGTTTATATGACTTTTTATGCCATACTATACAATGACGTTTTTTGAAATTTTTTGCCATACTATACTATGACGTTTTTTGGCATTTTTATGACTTACTATACTATGATGTTTTTTGGCATTTTTATGACTTATTATACTATGTTGTTTGATTCCTTGCCATACTATGACATTTTTCTGACCTTTTATGCCTTAATATACTATGATGTTTTTTGGCATTTTTATGACTTACTATACTATGACGTTTTTTGGCATTTTCATGACTTACTATACTCTGTTG
>NW_019509108.1:0-869 GCF_002814215.2 Seriola lalandi dorsalis
CTATACTATGACTTTTTTATGACTTTTTATGCCATACTATACTATGACTTTTTTATGACTTTTAATGCCATACTATACTATGACTTTTTTTATGACTTTTTATGCCATATTATACTATGACTTTTCTCTGACGTTTTATGCCATACTATACTATGACTTTTTTAAGACTTTTCATGCCATACTACAATATGACTTTTTCATGATTTTTTATGCCATACTATACTATGACTTTTTTTATGACTTTTCATGCATTACTATACTACGAGGTCCTTATGACTTTTTTTTGCCATTCTATACTATGACTTTTTTATGACTTTTTATGCCATACTATACTATGAATTTTTATGCCATACTATACTATGACTTTTTTATGACTTTTTATGCCATACTATACTATGACTTTTTTATGACTTTTTATGCCATACTAAACTATGACTTTTTTATGACTTTTAATGGCATACTATACTATGACTTTTTTTATGACTTTTTATGCCATATTATACTATGACTTTTCTCTGACGTTTTATGCCATACTATACTATGACTTTTTTAAGACTTTTCATGCCGTACTACAATATGACTTTTTCATGACTTTTTATGCCATACTATACTATGACTTTTTTATGACTTTTAATGCCATACTATACTATGAGGTTATCATGACTTTTCATGCCATACTATACTAGGACTTTTTCATGACTTTTTATACCATTCTATACTATGACTTTTTTATGACTTTTTATGCCATACTATACTATGACTTTTTTATGACTTTTTATGCCTTACTATACTATGACTTTTTATGCCATACTTTTTATGCCATACTATACTATGACTTTTCATGCCATATTATACTATGACTTTTTCAT
>NW_019509109.1:0-519 GCF_002814215.2 Seriola lalandi dorsalis
TAGTATAGTATGGCAAAAAAGTCAAAAAAACGACATAGTATAGTATGGCAAAAAAGTCAAAAAAACAACATAGAAAAGTATGGCTAAAAGGTGAAAATAACGACATAATACAATGAGACATAGCACAATATAGTATAGAATGGCATAAAAAGTGAAAAAACGACATAGTATAGTAAGACCCAAAAATGTCAAAAAACAACATAGTATAGTATGGCAAAAAAGTCAAAAAAACGACATAGAAAAGTATGGCTAAAAGGTGAAAATAACGACATAATACAATGAGGCATAGCACAATATAGTATAGTATGGCAAAAAAGTCAAAAAAACGACATAGTATAGTATGGCAAAAAAGTCAAAAAAACGACATAGTAAAGTATGGCTAAAAAGTGAAAATAACGACATAGTATAGTGAGGCAAAGACCAACATAGTATAGTAAGACCCAAAAATGTCAAAAAACGACATAGTATAGTATGGCAAAAAAGTCAAAAAAACGACATAGTATAGTATGGCAAAAAAGT
>NW_019509110.1:0-489 GCF_002814215.2 Seriola lalandi dorsalis
ATGGAGACACATGGAGACATGTGAAGATACATGGAGACACGTGGAGACACATGGAGACACGTGGAGACACATGGAGACATATGGAGACATATGGAGACACATGGAGACATATGGAGACACGTGGAGACATATGGAGACACATGGAGACACATGGAGACACATGGAGACATGTGAAGATACATGGAGACACGTGGAGACACATGGAGACACGTGGAGACACATGGAGACATATGGAGACACATGGAGACACATGGAGACACGTGGAGACACATGGAGACATATGGAGACATATGGAGACACATGGAGACACATGGAGACACATGGAGACATGTGAAGATACATGGAGACACGTGGAGACACATGGAGACACGTGGAGACACATGGAGACATATGGAGACATATGGAGACACATGGAGACACATGGAGACACATGGAGACATATGGAGACACATGGAGACATATGGAGACATATGGAGACACATGGAGACA
>NW_019509111.1:0-430 GCF_002814215.2 Seriola lalandi dorsalis
ACATAGTAAAATGACCCCTAAAAATGTTAAAAAACATCATAGTATAGTATGTCATAAAATGCCAAAAAACGTCATAGTATAGTATAGCAAAGTATGTCATAAAATGCCAAAAAACGTCATAGTATAGTATGGTAAAAAATGTCAAAAAACACTAGAGCATTTTAAGGCATAAAAGGTCATAAAAACGTCATAGTATGGTAGGGGATACAATGACATAGTAAAATAAAGCCTAAAAATGTTAAAGAACATCATAGTATAGTATGGCATAAAATGCCAAAAAACATCATAGTATAGTATGGCAAAAAATGTCAAAAAACACTATAGCATTTTAAGGCATAAAATGTCATAGAAATGTCATAGTATGGTAGGGGATACAACGACATAGTAAAGTAAGGCCTAAAAATTTTAAAAAACATCATAGTATAGTATG
>NW_019509112.1:0-502 GCF_002814215.2 Seriola lalandi dorsalis
TGAGACAGGTATTGCTGCCGGACTCGGCAGCCCCGTTTAAATTTTGTGCAGACCCTGCCTGTCAAAGTTACATTTTATGAATCCCAACAACTATGTCTACATTTTCAGAAAGAATTATTTGTCTCCTTTTTACGGTTTGGCCGTGAGCTCGAGTTAAAAATAAAAATAAAGGTTATTTTTTACTTTTTCACGCACTCTAGCCAACTGACGCTGTCACTCTAACTTTGAAGAAAAAGTGATTTGCACTCCTCCTTTGAGTGCTCACAGTGTGAAAAGTTTACATGTTTTGTAAAAACAGTTCCTGTCTTTTTGAGAGAGCAGAAGTTTTCCTCCGTTTTATAGTTTGAATCACATTTCTACGTGCAGGTATGAGAGAGCTGGGTGACTCAAAAAAAAGGTGAAATTTTGTAGAAAAAAGGTGAAATTTTATGGGTTTTTAAAGAAAATTCCAATGCATTTCTAATGCATTATTTATTCCCAGTATTTTGGGAATAACTTTGGG
>NW_019509113.1:0-1133 GCF_002814215.2 Seriola lalandi dorsalis
ATGAATTATTATACTATGTTGTTTGATTCCTTGCCATACTATGACGTTGTTATGACCTTTTATGCCTTAATATACTACATTGTTTTTTTTCACATTTTTGCCATACTATACTATGACGTTTTTTGGTATTTTTTTCCATACTATACTATGACGTTTTTTTGTTATTTTACGAATTATTATACTATGTTGTTTGATTCCTTGCCATACTATGACGTTGTTATGACCTTTTATGCCTTAATATACTATTTTTTTTTTTCGACATTTTTTGCCATACTATACTATGACGTTTTTTGGCATTTTTATGACTTACTATACTATGACGTTTTTTGGCACTTTTATGAATTATTATAATATGTTGTTTGATTCCTCTCCATACTATGACGTTGTTATGACCTTTTATTCCTTAATATAACACATTGTTTTTTTTACATTTTTGCCATACTATACTATGACGTTTTTTGGTATTTTTTGCCATACTATACTATGACGTTTTTTTGCAATTTTACGAATTATTATAATATGTTGTTTGATTCCTCGCCATACTATGACGTTGTTATGACCTTTTATTCCTTAATATAACACATTGTTTTTTTTACATTTTTGCCATACTATACTATGACGTTTTTTGGTATTTTTTGCCTTACTATACTATGACGTTTTTTTGTTATTTTACGAATTATTATACTATGTTGTTTGATTCCTTGCCATACTATGACGTTGTTATGACCTTTTATGCCTTAATATACTACATTGTCTTTTTGACATTTTTTGCCATACTATACTATGACGTTTTTTGGCACTTTTATGACTTACTATACTATGACGTTTTTTGGCATTTTCATGACTCACTATTCTCTGTTATCAATGCTTTACCATAGTATTATGTTTTTATGACTTTTTATGCCATACTATACTATGACGTTTTTTAAAATTTTCATGCCATACTACACTATGACGTTTTTTGGCATTTTTATGAATTATTATACTATGTTGTTTGATTCCTTGCCATACTATGACGTTGTTATGACCTTTTATGCCTTAATATACTATGTATTTTTTTTGCCATTTTTTGCCATACTATACTATGACGTTTTTTGGTATTTTTTGCCATACTATACTATGACGTTTTTTTG
>NW_019509114.1:0-779 GCF_002814215.2 Seriola lalandi dorsalis
AAAAAGTCATAGTATAGCAAGGCGAAAAAAGTCATAAAAAAAGTCATGGTATAGCGAGGCGAAAATTGATAAAAAAAAGTCATAGTATAGTATGGCATAAAAAGTCATCAAAACGTCATAGTATAGCAAGGCGAAAAAAGTCATAAGAAAAGTCATAGTATAGCAAGGCGAAAAAAGTCATAAGAAAAGTCATAGTATAGTAAGGCAAAAAAAGTCATAAAAAAAAGTCATAGTATAGCAAGGCGAAAATTGTGAAAAAAAAGTCATAGTATATTAAGGCATAAAACATCATAGTATAGTAAGGCATAAAAAAGTCATAAAAAAAAGTCATAGTATAGCAAGGCAAAAAAAGTCATAGTATAGCAAGGCGAAAAATTTGAAAAAAAAGTCATAGTATAGCAAGGCATAAAAAGTCATAAAAAAGTCATAGTATAGCAAGGCGAAAAAAGTGAAAAAAAAGTCATAGTATAGTATGGCATAAAAATTCATAAAAAAGTCGTAGTATAGCAAGGCGAAAAAAGTCATAAAAATAAGTCATAGTATAACAAGGCGAAAAATGTGAAAAAAAAGTCATAGTATAGCTAGGCATAAAAAGTAAAAAAAAAAGTCATAGTATAGTAAGGCGAAAATTGATAAAAAAAAAGTCATAGTATAGCAAGGCATAAAAAGTCATAGTATAGTAAGGCATAAAAAGTCATAGTATAGTGAGGCATAAAAATGTGAAAAACAAGTCATAGTATAGTAAGGCGAAAAAACGCGAAAAAAAGTCATAGTATAGT
>NW_019509115.1:0-743 GCF_002814215.2 Seriola lalandi dorsalis
TAGTATAGTAAGGCATAAAATTTTCAAAAAGAAGTCATAGTATAGAGAGGCATAAAAAGTCATAGTATAGTAAGGCATAAAATTTTCAAAAAGAAGTCATAGTATAGAGAGGCATAAAAAGTCATAGTATAGTAAGGCATAAAAATGTAAAAAAAAAGTCATAGTATAGTAAGGCATAAAATTTTCAAAAAAGAGTCATAGTATAGAAAGGCATAAAACGTCATAGTATAGTAAGGCATAAAAATGTAAAAAAAGAGTCATAGTATAGAAAGGTATTAAAAGTCATAGTATAGTAAGGCATAAAAATGTAAAAAAAAATTTCATAGTATAGTAAGGCATAAAAATGTAAAAAAAAATTTCATAGTATAGTAAGGCATAAAAATGTAAAAAAAAAATTCATAGTATAGTAAGGCATAAAATTTTCAAAAAGAAGTCATAGTATAGAGAGGCATAAAAAGTCATAGTATAGTAAGGCATAAAAATGTAAAAAAAAAGTCATAGTATAGTAAGGCATAAAAATGTCCAAAAAAAAGTCATACTATAGTAAGGCATAAAAATGTAAAAAAAAATTTCATAGTATAGTAAGGCATGAAAATGTAAAAAAAAATTTCATAGTATAGTAAGGCATAAAAATGTAAAAAAAAATTTCATAGTATAGTAAGGCATGAAAATTTTCAAAAAAGAGTCATAGTATAGAAAGGCATAAAACGTCATGGTATAGTAAGACATAAAAATGTCCAAAA
>NW_019509116.1:0-714 GCF_002814215.2 Seriola lalandi dorsalis
CATAAAAATTACATAGTATAGTAAGGCATAAAAAGTCATAAAAACAACATAGTATAGTAAGGCATAAAAACGACATAGTATAGTAAGGTATAAAAAGTAATAAAAATGACATGGTACAATAAGGCATAAAAATGTCATAAAAACGACATAGTATAAAAAGTCATAAAAACGACATAGTATAGTAAGGCATGAAAAGTCGCATAAATGACATAGCATAGTAAGGCATAATAACGTCATAGTATAATAAGGCATAAAAACGACATAGTATAGTAAGGCATAAAAAGTCATAAAAACGACATAGTATAGTAAGGAATAAAAAGTCATAAAAACGACATAGTATAGTAAGGCATAAAAACGACATGGTATAATAAGGCATAAAAAGTGATAAAAATGACATAGTGTAGTAAGGCATAAAAAGTGATAAAAACGACATAGTATAATAAGGCATAAAAACGACATAGTATAATAAGGCATAAAAAGTGATAAAAAAACGACATAGTATAGTAAGGCATAAAAAGTGATAAAAACGACATAGTATAATAAGGCATAAAAACGACATAGTATAGTAAGGCATAAAAAGTCATAAAAACGACATAGTATAGTAAGGCATAAAAAGTCATAAAAACGACATAGTATAGTAAGGCTTAAAAACGTCATAGTAAAGTAAGGCATAAAAACGACATAGTACAGTAAGGCATAAAAAGTCATAAAAAC
>NW_019509117.1:0-844 GCF_002814215.2 Seriola lalandi dorsalis
TGTGAAAAAACGTCATAGTATAGTAAGGCATAAAAATGTGAAAAAACGTCATAGTATAGTAAGACATAAAAATGCCAAAAAACGTCATAGTATACTAAAGCATAAAACGTCATGTTATAGTAAGGCATAAAAATGCCAAAAAACGTCATAGTATACTAAAGCATAAAATGTCATGTTATAGTAAGGCAAAAAAACATGAAAAAACGTCAAAGTATAGTAAGGCATAAAAACGTGACAAAAAATGTCATAGTATAGTAAGACATAAAAATGCCAAAAAACGTCATAGTATACTAAAGCATAAAACGTCATGTTATAGTAAGGCATAAAAATGTGAAAAAACGTCATAGTATAGTAAGACATAAAAATGCCATAAAACGTCATAGTATAGTAAGGCATAAAAATGTGAAAAAATGTCATAGTATATTAAGGCATAAAAATGCCAAAAAATGTCATAGTATACTAAAGCATAAAACGTCATGTTATAGTAAGGCATAAAAATGCCAAAAAACATCATACTATACTAAAGCATTAAACGTCATAGTATAGTAAGGCATAAAAACGTAACAAAAAACGTCATAGTATATTAAGGCATAAAAATGCCAAAAAACGTCATAGTATACTAAAGCATAAAACGTCATATTATAGTAAGGCATAAAAATGTGAAAAAACGTCATAGTATACTAAAGCATAAAACGTCATGTTATAGTAAGGCATAAAAATGCCAAAAAACGTCATAGTATACTAAAGCATAAAACGTCATGTTATAGTAAGGCAAAAAAACATGAAAAAACGTCATAGTATAGTAAGGCATAAAAACGTAACAAAAAACGTCATAGTATAGTAA
>NW_019509118.1:0-853 GCF_002814215.2 Seriola lalandi dorsalis
AGACAGAGACACAGACAGAGACAGAGACAGAGACACAGACAAAGACAGAGACACAGACAGAGACACAGAGACACAGACAGAGACACAGACACAGACAGAGACACAAACAGAGACACAGAAAGAGACACAGAAAGAGACACAGACACACAGAGACACAGACAGAGACACAGACAGAGACAGAGACACAGACAGAGACACAGAGACAGAGACACAGACAAAGACACAGAGACACAGACAGAGACAGAGACACGGACAGAGACACAGACACGGACAGAGACACAGACACGGACAGAGACACAGACACAGACAGAGACAGAGACACGGACAGAGACACAAACAGAGACAGAGACACAGACACAGACACAGACACAGACACAGACACAGACACAGACACAAACAGAGACAGAGACACAGACAGAGACACAGACAGAGACACAGACACAGACACAGACAGAGACACAAACAGAGACAGAGACACAGAAAGAGACACAGAAAGAGACACAGACACACAGAGACACAGACAGAGACACAGACAGAGACAGAGACACAGACAGAGACAGAGACAGAGACACAGACAAAGACAGAGACACAGACAGAGACACAGAGACACAGACAGAGACACAGACACAGACAGAGACACAAACAGAGACACAGAAAGAGACACAGAAAGAGACACAGACACACAGAGACACAGACAGAGACACAGACAGAGACAGAGACACAGACAGAGACACAGAGACAGAGACACAGACAAAGACACAGAGACACAGACAGAGACAGAGACACAGACAGAGACACAGACACAGACACAGAAAGAGACACAGAAAGAGACACAGACACACAGAGACACAGA
>NW_019509119.1:0-569 GCF_002814215.2 Seriola lalandi dorsalis
GTACGAGTCCCTGACCCCCCTCTTCTTTGGGAAGAAAGAGGACACTCTGTGGAACCCAGTGCAGGCGGTCGCACAAACACTTCACAATCACAGCTTGGACTTTAGCCAGCAGGGTCACAGGAGGGGCCACACAGGACAGACGGTGCCACAACATGGAAGCAACTCAATTATTCATTATTAAAAGTAAAATCCATTTCCATCTTTTTGAGCCTCCCCTCCACTTTCCAGGTGAGCCCACCAGGTAGTTTAACCTCCTGCAGCTCATCCCCCACTCTCAGCGCTTCACTTTTCCCCAGTTAACTTTAGCAGAGGAGATCTCACCAAAACTTTGGACACTGTCAGTTAAAAAATTCATGTCGTCCTGGTTCTTTACAGTAATAATCACATCATCAGCATACAGACAATTTAAAAACCCAACTATAATGTGGAAGTTTAAAACCAATGAGACGTGTTCTCAGTTTGTGGAGGAGAGGCTTTATTGCCATGACTACAGCATGCCTGAAAGAGGGCAGCCCTGCCTGACACCCCTCTGCACTTTAAAAGGAAAAACTCAAACCACCCTTCATTTT
>NW_019509120.1:0-1405 GCF_002814215.2 Seriola lalandi dorsalis
GTATAGTATGGAATAAAATTTCAAAAAACGTCATAGTATAATAAAGCATAAAAATGGCAAAAAACGTCATAGTATAGTATGGCATAAAATTTCAAAAAACGTCATAGTATAGTATGGCATAAAATTTCAAAAAACGTCATAGTATAGTATGGCATAAAATTTCAAAAAACGTCATAGTATAATAAGGCATAAAAATGGCAAAAAACATCATAGTATAGTCAGGCACAAAACGTCACAGTATAGTAAGGCAAAAAAATGCCAAAAAAAGTCATATTATAGTAGAGCATAAAAATGTAAAAAAACGTCATAGTATTGTATGGCATAAAATTTCAAAAAAACATCATAGTATAATAAGGCATAAAAATGGCAAAAAACGTCATAGTATAGTCAGGCCCAAAATGTCACAGTATAGTAAGGCAAAAAAATGCCAAAGAAATACATATTATAGTAGAGCATAAAAATGGCAAAAAAAGTCATAGTATAGTATGGCATAAAATTTCAAAAAACGTCATAGTATAATAAGGCATAAAAAATGGCAAAAAACGTCATAGTATAGTCAGGCACAAAACGTCACAGTATAGTAAGGCATAAAAATGCCTAAAAAAGTCGTATTCTAGTAGAGCATAAAAATGGCAAAAAACATCATAATATAGTCAGGCACAAAACGTCACAGTATAGTAAGGCATAAAATGCCAAAAAAATACATATTATAGTAGAGCATAAAAATGGTAAAAAACGTCATAGTATAGTATGGCATAAAATTTCAAAAAAGTCATAGTATAATAAGGCATAAAAATGGTAAAAAACATCATGTATAGTATGGTATAAAATTTCAAAAAACGTCATAGTATAGTATGGCATAAAATTTCAAAAAATGTCATAGTACATTAAGGCATAAAAATGGCAAAAAACATCATAGTATAGTCAGGAACAAAACGTCACAGTATAGTAAGGAATAAAAATGCCAAAAAAATACATATTATAGTAGAGCATAAAATTTCAAAAAACGTCATAGTATAGTATTGCATAAAATTTCAAAGAACGTCATTGTATAGTATGGCATAAAATTTCAAAAAACGTCATAGTATAATAAGTCATAAAAATGGCAAAAAACGTCATAGTATAGTCAGGCACAAAACGTCACAGTATAGTAAGGCATAAAAATGCCAAAAAAATACATATTATAGTAGAGCATAAAAATGGCAAAAAACGTCATGGTATAGTATGGCATAAAATTTCAAAAAACGTCATAGTATAATAAGGCATTTAAATGGCAAAAAACGTCATAGTATAGTCAGGCACAAAACGTCACAGTATAGTAAGGCAAAAAAATGGCAGAAAAAGGCACAAAACGTCACAGTATAGTAAGGCATAAAAATGCCAAAAAAATACATATTATAGTAGA
>NW_019509121.1:0-713 GCF_002814215.2 Seriola lalandi dorsalis
ATTTCAAAAAATGTCATAGTATACTGAGGCATAAAAATGACAAAAAAACCTCATAGTATAGTATGGCATAAAATTTCAAAAAATGTCATAGTATACCAAGGCATAAAAATGACAAAAAAACGTCACAGTATACTAAGGCACAAAAATGCCAAAAAAAGTCATATTCTAGTAGAGCATAAAAATGGCAAAAAACGTCATAGTATACTAAGGCATAAAAATGGCAAAAAACGTCACAGTATAGTATGGCATAGAATATCAAAAAACGTCATAATATAATAAGGCATAAAAATGACAAAAAAACGTCACAGTATAGTAAGGCAAAAGAATGCACAGAAAAGTCATAGTATAGTACAGCATAAAAATGGCAAAAAACGTCATAGTATTGTATGGCATAAAATTTCAAAAAATGTCATAGTATACTAAGGCATAAAAATGGCACAAAACGTCACAGTATAGTATGGCATAAAATTTCAAAAAACGTCATAGTATACTAAGGCATAAAAATGTCAAAAACGGTCATAGTATAGTATGGCATAAAATTTCAAAAAATGTCATAGTATACTAAGGCATAAAAATGACAAAAAAAGTCATATTTTAGTAGAGCATAAAAATGGCAAAAAACATCATAGTATAGTCAGGCACAAAACGTCACAGTATAGTAAGGCATAAAAATGCCAAAAAAATACATATTATAGTAGAGCATAAAAATGCCA
>NW_019509122.1:0-765 GCF_002814215.2 Seriola lalandi dorsalis
AACGACATAGTAAAGTAAGGCATAGTATAGTAAGGTATAAAAAGTCATAGTATAGGAAGGCATAAAAAGTCATAGTATAGCAAGGCATAAAAAGTCATAAAAACGTCACAGTATAGTATGGCATAAAAAGTCATAGTATAGTAAGGTATAAAAAGTCATAGTATGGTAAGGCATAAAAAGTCATAGTATACTAAGGTATAAAAAGTCATAGTATGGTAAGGCATAAAAATTTATAAAAACGACATAGTATAGTAAGGCATAAAAAGTCATAAAAACGTCATAGTATAGTAAGGCATAAAAAGTCATAAAAACGTCATAGTATAGTAAGGCATAAAAAGTCGTTGTATAGTGAGGCATAAAAAGTCATAAAAATGACATAGTATAGTAAGGCATAAAAACTCATAGTATAGTAAGGTATAATAAGTCATAGTAGAGCAAGGCATAAAAAGTCACAAAACGACATTGTATAGTAAGGCATAGAAAGTCATAGTATAGTGAGGCATAAAAAGTCATAAAAATGACATAGTATTGTAAGGCGTAAAAAGTCATAAAAACGTCACAGTATAGTAAGGCATAAGAAGTCATTGTATAGTAAGGCATAAAAAGTCATAAAAACGACATAGTATAGTAAGGCATAAAAAGTCATAAAAACGTCATAGTATAGTAAGGCATAAAAGGTCATAAAAACGTCATAGAATAGTAAGGCATAAAAAGTCATAAAAACGTCATAGTATAGTAAGGCATAAAAAGTCATAGTATAGTAAG
>NW_019509123.1:0-766 GCF_002814215.2 Seriola lalandi dorsalis
GTATAGTAAGGCATTAAAAGTCATAGTATAGTAAGGCATAAAAAGGCATAAAAACGACATAGTATAGTAAGGCATAAAAAGTCATAAAAACGACATTGTATAGTGAGGTATAAAAAGTCAGAAAAATGACATAGTATAGTAAGGCATAAAAAGTCATAGTATAGTAAGGCATAAAAAGTCATAAAAAAGTCATAGTATAGTAAGGCATAAAAAGTCATAGTATAGTAAGGCATAAAAATTCATAAAAAAGTCATAGTATAGTAAGACATAAAAAGTCATAGTATGGTAAGGCATAAAAAGGCATAAAAACGACATAGTATAGTAAGGCATAAAAAGTCATAAAAAAGTAATAGTATAGTAAGGCATAAAAAATCATAGTATTTTAAGTCATAAAAAGGCATTAAAACGACATAGTATAGTAAGGCATAAAAAGTCATAAAAAAGTCATAGTATAGTAAGGCATAAAAAGTTACAAAAACGACATAGTAAAGTAAGGCACTAAAAGTCATAAAAAAGTCATAGTACAGCAAGGCATAAAAAGGAATAAAAACGACATAGTATAGCGTAGTGGTCTAAGCAGGCGCCCAATGTGTAGAGGCTACAGTCCTTGCTGCCGTCGTCCCCGGTTCAAATCCCGCATAGGACAGCATTTTGCTGCATGTCATTCCCACTCTCTTTTTCCTGTTTCCTGTCACTCTCCACTATACTGTCCATTAAAGGCATAAAAAGCCCCAAAAATATACTTAAAAAAAATAAAATAAAAAAA
>NW_019509124.1:0-829 GCF_002814215.2 Seriola lalandi dorsalis
AACGTGGAAACAGTGCTTTACAACAGTATCGCATTCTCAGGTGTAGCTGATAACTTTATGACATGTAAACATGGAATCCATCATATTCTTCATGAATGCTACTCAAATACATAGGAAAATCTATCCTGAAGTGTTCTGTATAGACAGGACAATGAATGACAAAAACTCAGTTCTCAGACACAGAGAAAGCTTCTAAAGAGGAAATAGAGCCGATCCTGACGCTTAACAGCTTATTGCATTCTCAGGTGTAACTGATAAGTTTATGACATGTAAACATGAAATCCATCATATTCTTCATGAATGCTACTCAAATAGACAGGAAAACTTATCCTGAAGTGTTCTGTGTAGAAATCCCACTAAATGTGAATGCTGAGATTTTAGAGACTCACAGATAGCTTTAACGAGGAAAAGAGCCGATTTAGGCGCTGGAAACGTGAAAACAGCGCTATTGAAAAGTATTGCATTCTAAGGTGTAACTGATAACTTTATGACATGTAAACATGAAATCCATCATATTCTTCATGAATGCTACTAAAATAGACAAGAAAAATTTTCCTGAAGTGTTCTGTGTAAAAATCAGACTTAATGCGAATTCTGAGTTTTTGGAGACACACAGACAGCTTTAATGAGGAAAAGAGCCGATCCAGTCGCTGGAAACGTGAAAACAGCGCTATTGAACAGTATTGCATTCTCAGGTGTAACTGATAAGTTTATGACATGTAAACATGAAATCCATCATATTCTTCATGAATGCTACTCAAATAGACAGGAAAACTTATCCTGAAGTGTTCTGTGTAGAAATCCCACTAAATGTGAATGCTCAGATTTT
>NW_019509125.1:0-808 GCF_002814215.2 Seriola lalandi dorsalis
TCTGTCTGCTCTGTCTGCTCTGTCTGCTCTGACTGCTCTGACTGCTCTGTCTGCTCTGTCTGCTCTGTCTGCTCTGTCTTCTCTGTCTGCTCTGACTGCTCTGTCTGCTCTGACTGCTCTGACTGCTGACTGCTCTGTCTGCTCTGTCTTCTCTGTCTTCTCTGTCTTCTCTGTCTGCTCTGACTGCTCTGTCTGCTCTGACTGCTCTGTCTGCTCTGACTGCTCTGACTGCTGACTGCTCTGTCTGCTCTGACTGCTCTGTCTTCTCTGACTGCTCTGACTGCTCTGTCTGCTCTGACTGCTCTGTCTGCTCTGACTGCTCTGACTGCTGACTGCTCTGTCTGCTCTGTCTTCTCTGTCTTCTCTGTCTTCTCTGTCTTCTCTGTCTTCTCTGTCTGCTCTGTCTGCTCTGACTGCTCTGTCTGCTCTGTCTGCTCTGTCTGCTCTGACTGCTCTGTCTGCTCTGTCTGCTCTGACTGCTCTGACTGCTGGAGTCCCCTCTGGCGTCGTCCTTCAGCCTGTACTTGTGGGTGCGCGGCTGATTGAACCATCTGTTGTCTCGGTCAGGAAGTGCCAGCTCGCTGCTCTCTGGCTGATCTGTGAAGAATCTCACAGTGAAACTGACCCTGATATCAGATGATATGATTCCCTCTAAAGCTCCGCTGTTCTCTTCATGCTGAAGGTGAAACTGTGTCAGACTGTTAGATTCAATTATTATATTCATATTTCAGAAATGCATATGTAGGTCACAGCGGTGGTGAGTGTAATTTGTGAAGCTCCTCTCCTCTTGCAGTTTACAAAGAAAATG
>NW_019509126.1:0-554 GCF_002814215.2 Seriola lalandi dorsalis
ATGACTTAATATACTATGACATTTTTTGAAATTTTATGCCATACTATACTATGACGTTTTTTGCCATTTTTATGCTCTACTATAATATGTATTTTTTTGGCATTTTTATGCCTTACTATACTGTGACGTTTTATGCCATACTATACTATGATGTTTTTTGCCATTTTTATGACTTAATATACTATGACATTTTTTGACATTTTATGCCATACTATACTATGACGTTTTTTGAAATTTTATGCCATACTATGCTATGATGTTTTTTGCCATTTTTATGACTTAATATACTATGACATTTTTTTAAACTTTATGCCTGACTATACTATGACCTTTTTTTGCCATTTTTATGCTCTACTATAATATGTATTTTTTTGGCATTTTTATGCCTTACTATACTGTGACGTTTTGTGCCTGACTATACGATGACGTTTT
This sequence comes from Seriola lalandi dorsalis, assembly GCF_002814215.2. NCBI lineage: Eukaryota > Metazoa > Chordata > Actinopteri > Carangiformes > Carangidae > Seriola > Seriola lalandi. The sequence goes on from NW_019509126.1 coordinate 433, forward strand.
TTGCCATTTTTATGCTCTACTAGAATATGACTTTTTTGGGCATTTTTATGCCTTACTATACTGTGACGTTTTATGCCATACTATACTATGACGTTTTTTTGTCATTTTTATGCCTTAGTATA
>NW_019509127.1:0-754 GCF_002814215.2 Seriola lalandi dorsalis
TAATAAGTCATAAAACGCCATAGTATAGTAAGGCATAAAAAGTCATAAAAACGACATAGTATAGTAAGGCATAAAAACGACGTGTATAGTAAGGCATAAAAAGTCATAAAAACGACATAGTATAGTAAGGCATAAAAAGTCATAAAAACGTCAGTATAGTAAGGCATAAAAAGTCATAAAAACGTCATAGTATAGTAAGGCATAATATGTCAAAAACGACATAGTATAGTAAGGCATAAAAACGACATAGTATAGTAAGGCATAAAAACGTCATAGTATAGTAAGGCATAAAAAGTCATAAAAACGCCATAGTATAGTAAGGCATAAAAAGTCATAAAAACGACATAGTATAGTGAGGCATAAAAAGGTCATAGTATAGTAAGGCATAAAAAGTCATAAAAACATCATAGTATAATAAGTCATAATATGTCATAGTATAGTAAGGCATAAAAAGGACGTGTATAGTAAGGCATAAAAACGACATAGTATAGTAAGGCATAAAAACGTCATAGTATAGTAAGGCATAAAAAGTCATAAAAACGTCATAGTATAATAAGTCATAATATGCCATAGTATAGTAAGGCATAAAAAGTCATAAAAACGTCATAGTATAGTAAGGCATAAAAAGTCATAAAAACGACATAGTATAGTAAGGCATAAAAACGACGTGTATAGTGAGGCATAAAAAGTCATAAAAACGTCATAGTATAATAAGTCATAAAACGCCATAGTATAGTAAGGCATAAAAAGTCAT
>NW_019509128.1:0-1114 GCF_002814215.2 Seriola lalandi dorsalis
TTATGCCTTACTATACTATGACTTTTTCATGACTTTTTATGCCTTACTATACTATGACGTTTTTATGACTTTTTATGCCTTACTATACTGTGACTTTTTCACGACTTTCTATGCCTTACTATACTATGACTTTTCATGCCTTACTATACCATGACATTTTTATGGCTTTTTATGCCTTACTATACTATGACATTTTTATGCCTTTTTATGCCTTACTATAGTATGACTTTTTTATGACTTTTTATGCCTTACTATACTATGACGTTTTTATGACTTTTTATGCCTTACTATGATATTTTTATGGCTTTCTATGCCTTACTATACTATGACGTTTTTATGACTTTTTATGCCTTACTATTCTGACTTTTTTATGACTTCTTATGCCTTACTATTCTGACGTTTTTATGAATTTCATGCCTTACTTTGCTATGACTTTTTATGCCTTTTTATACTATGCTGTTTTTATGACTTTTTATGCCTTACTATACTGTCGTTTTTATGCCTTACTATACTATGCTTTTTTCATGACTTTTTATGCCTTACTATACTATGTCTTTTTCATGACTTTTTATGCCTTACTATACTATAACTTTTTATGCCTTACTATACTATGTTGTTTATTTGACTTTTTATGCCTTACTATACTATGCCGTATTTATGACTTTCTATGCCTTACTATACTATGACGTTTTTATGCCTTACTATACTATGTCGTTTTTATGACTTTTTATGCCTTACTATACTGTCATTTTTATCACTCTTTATGCCTCACTATACTATGACTTTTTATGCCTTACTATACTATGCTTTTTTTATGACTTTTTATGCCTTACTATACTATGCTTTTTTTATGACTTTTTATGCCTTACTATACTATGCTTTTTTATGACTTTTTATGCCTTACTATACTATGCCGTTTTTATGACTTTTTATGCCTCACTATACTATGACTTTTTATGCCTTACTATTCTATGACTTTTTTATGACTTTTTATGCCTCACTATACTATGACTTTTTCATGACTTTTCATGCCTTACTATACTATGACTTTTTATGCCTTACTATACTATGTTGTTTATTCGACTTTTTATGCCTTACTATACTATGACTTTTT
>NW_019509129.1:0-545 GCF_002814215.2 Seriola lalandi dorsalis
ATGATCGTCATGTTTAAAGAGGGTATTTGTCGCGCTCCCTCTCGCTTACGGCCATACCACTCTGAACACGCCCGATCTCGTCCGATCTCGGAAGCCAAGCAGGGTCGGGCCTGGTTAGTACTTGGATGGGAGACCGCCTGGGAATACCAGGTGCTGTAAGCTTTTTGGCATCTCTTTGCAATCAGCAGAGCACGCTGCTGCTCCTGCTTCAACAACCTGTTACTCTGCACCTGGCTGCACTTTTGGGGACAGCACAGATCACAAAGTAAAGACACTTTTGTATTAAAATGTTACAAAGTTGACATGTTGAGAGCCAAAGCAACAAGCAAACGCTGAAAAGGAAAGGCTCCTGCGCTAGACAGAAAAACGTAGCTTCGTGCATGAAGGACATGATCGTCATGTTTAAAGAGGGTATTTGTCGCGCTCCCTCTCGCTTACGGCCATACCACTCTGAACGCGCCCGATCTCGGAAGCCAAGCAGGGTCGGGCCTGGTTAGTACTTGGATGGGAGACCGCCTGGGAATACCAGGTGCTGTAAGCTTTTT
>NW_019509130.1:0-627 GCF_002814215.2 Seriola lalandi dorsalis
TACTATACTATGACTTTTTATGCCTTACTATACTATGACGTTTTTTTGACTTTTTATGCCTTACTATACTATGAGGTTTTTATGACTTTTTATGCCTTACTATACTATGACTTTTTATGCCTTACTATACTATGACGTTTTTATGACTTTTTATGCCTTATTATACTATGAAGTTTTTTTGACTTTTTATGCCTTACTATACTATGACTTTTTATGCCTTACTATACTATGTTTTTTATGACTTTTTATGCCTTACTATACTATGACTTTTTATGACATTATATGCATTACTATACTATGTCGTTTTTATGACTTTTTATGACTTTTTATGCCTTACTATACTATGACGTTTTTATGCCTTACTATACTATTACTTTTTATGCCTTAATAAACTGAGTCATTTTTATGACTTTTTATGCCTTACTATACTATGACGTTTTTATGACTTTTCATGCCTTACTATACTATGAATTTTTATGCCTTACTATACTATGACTTTTTATGCCTTACTATACTATGACGTTTTTATGACTTTTCATGCCTTACTATACTATGAATTTTTATGCCTTACTATACTATGACTTTTTATGACTTACATGCCTTACTATACTATGAATTTTTATGCCT
>NW_019509131.1:0-1013 GCF_002814215.2 Seriola lalandi dorsalis
GTATAGTAAGGCATAAAAAGTCATAGTATAGTAAGGCATAAAAAGTCATAGTATAGTAAGGCATAAAAAGTATTAAAAACGTCATAGTATAGTTAGGCATAAAAAGTCATAAAAACGACATAGTATAGTAAGGCATAAAAAGTCAGGAAAAAGTCATAGTATAATAACGCTTAAAAAGTCATACTATAGTGAGGCATAAAAAGTCATAGTATAGTAAGGCATAAAAAGTCTATACTATGTACGTATAGTAAGGCATAAAAAGTCTTATAAACGACACAGTATTGTAAGGCATAAAAAGTCATAGTAAAATAAGGCATAAAAAGTCATAAAAACAACATAGTATAGTGAGGCATGAAAAGTCATACTATAGTGAGGCATAAAAATCATAGTATAGTAATGCATAAAAAGTCATAAAAACGACATAGTATAGTAAGGCATAAAAAGTCATACTATAGTGAGGCATAAAAAGTCATACTATAGTGAAGCATAAAAAGTCATAGTATATTAAGGCATTTAAAGTCATAAAAACAACAGTATAGTGAGGCATAAAAAGTCATAAAAACAACATAGTATAGTAAGGCATGAAAAGTCATAAAAACAACATAGTATAGTAAGGCATAAAAAGTCATAGTATAGTAAGGCATAAAAAGTCATAGTATAGTAAGGCATAAAAAGTATAAGAAACGTCATAGTATAGTAAGGCATAAAAAGTCATAAAAACGACATAGTATAGTAAGGCATGAAATGTTATAGTATAGTAAGGCATAAAAAGTCATAAAAAGGACATAGTATAGTAAGACATGAAAAGTCATAGTATAGTAAGGCATAAAAAGTCATTGTATAGTAAGGCATAAAAAGTCATAAAAACGACACAGTATAGTAAGGCATAAAAAGTCATAAAAACAACATAGTATAGTAAGGCATAAAAATGTCAGAGTATCATGAGTCATAAAAAAGTCAGATTATAACAAGTCATCAAGATATAGTATAGTAAGACATGAAATGTTATAGTA
>NW_019509132.1:0-744 GCF_002814215.2 Seriola lalandi dorsalis
ATGGCACAAAACGTCACAGTATAGTAAGGCAAACAAATGCCAAAAAAAGTCATATTATAGTAGAGCATAAAAATGTCAAAAAACGTCATAGTATTGCATGGCATAAAATTTCAAAAAACGTCATAGTATAATAAGGCATAAAAATGGCAAAAAACGTCAAAGTATAGTCAGGCACAAAACGTTACAGTATAGTAAGGCAAAAAAATGCCAAGAAAAGTCATATTATAGTAGAGCATAAAAATGTCAAAAAACGTCATAGTATTGTATGGCATAAAATGGAAAAAACGTCATAGTATAATAAGGCATAAAAATGTCAAAAAACGTCATAGTATAGTCAGGCACAAAACGTCACAGTATAGTAAGGCAAACAAATGCCAAAAAAAGTCATATTACAGTAGAGCATAAAAATGTCAAAAAACGTCATAGTATAGTATGGCATAAAATTTCAAAAAACGTCATAGTATAATAAGGCATAAAAATGGCAAAAAACGTCATAGTATAGTCAGGCACAAAACGTTACAGTATAGTAAGGCAAGAAAATGGAAAAAAAAGTCATGTTATAGTAGAGCATAAAAATGGCAAAAAACGTCATAGTATTGTATTGCATAAAATTTCAAAAAACATCATAGTATAATAAGGCATAAAAATGTCAAAAAATGTCATAGTATAGTATGGCACAAAACGTCACAGTATAGTAAGGCAAACAAATGCCAAAAAAAGTCATATTATAGTAGAGCATAAAAA
>NW_019509133.1:0-1809 GCF_002814215.2 Seriola lalandi dorsalis
TGGATGGATGGATGTTTGGATGGATGTTTGGATGTTTGGATGTTTGGATGGATGGATGGATGGATGTTTGGATGTTTGGATGGATGGATGGATGGATGGATGTTTGGATGGATGGATGTTTGGATGGATGTTTGGATGTTTGGATGGATGGATGGATGGATGGATGTTTGGATGGATGGATGTTTGGATGTTTGGATGGATGTTTGGATGGATGGATGTTTGGATGGATGGATGGATGGATGGATGTTTGGATGGATGGATGTTTGGATGGATGGATGGATGGATGGATGTTTGGATGGATCACTCACTAACTCACTCACCTTCAGCGCTGAAGTTTCTCTCGGGGGGTTTCTGGACTTCCAGGGTACCACTTGTGGGTGATGGCCCAGAGCGAGAGCCTCTTTCCCGAGCAAACCCTCGAGTGTGGTCCCTCTGGATCTCATTGGTGAAACGTGGCACATTGACAGGAATGTTCTCAGGCACCACCTGCACCAGAGGAGGTCCCATGGGTGGGTGCTCGTGTCTGCGGCTGTACACCTGCATACAACGCTCTTCCAGCGCTCCAATCAGCACTGACTGGTTGTTCACCACTGCAGACAGGGCTGCGTATTTGGCCTCCAGTTCCCTGTACCTGGAGGCCAGACGTAGTGACTCAGTGGTGGCATTAAGGATGCGTGTCTCCAGCTGGGCCAGCTCCAGTGAGTTGTCCCTCTTCCTGATGATCTCATGCAGCAGCTGCATGTAGAGTTGGGTCACCCTGGAGTTCATGTTCCTGCTCTCTTTCCTCAATAGCTTCATCTCATTTACCAAGTTGCCATCCACATCCACCACCAGCTTCAAAGTCTCCATCTCCCGACGCTGCTTTGACAGAAGGTCGCGCACTGCAGCCACGTCCAGGCGCGTCACTCTGTCCTTATCGGTTGAGTAACCGCGGGCGGCACAGATGGGGCCTGTGATCTTCTGTTCAGGGACCAGGAAGGTGTAAGAGCACTTTTTGTTTTCTCCGCTGGCCTCTGGAGCCCTTCGTATCCGGGAGAGGATGGGGTTTTTGGTGAGGGCTTGGCTGTTGCTCCAGAGGGCCAAACCAAGCAGAATAAATAGGCTCCATGTTCCAGGTCCCATGATTCTTCCTCTCTTTATCCCCAAACAAGCTACAGATCTACAAAGAAGAAAGAAATATGGAAACCATTTTAAGGTTGGTGTTCTTCAATATTATATTTACTGTAAATAAATCACATAAAAATTTGTCTGTCTGTCAGTACTTTACAACTTCCCTACACTTTCAGTGCCAAGCATATCGGTTCCTACTGAATATGTGAATCTTAAACACAGCTCATGATAGTCAGTGGGTCAGTGGTTCACCGCTTTCACTCAGGGTGAAATCCAGACTATTAGCCATGAGACTGTGGAGAGGCGTTTGTGGTCTTGTGGGGATGAATACTAACGACTTCATCATCAGGCTTTATCTTGTGTTTAGTGCTTTTCTAGCAAATATTAGGTAGCATTTAGCTTATGTACAGCCTCACAGAGGAGTTAGTGGGGTTAGAGACTCTGTTAAAACGGGTTCATTAACTTGCCAAAACAGCTGGGCATTGTAGTTTTCAGCAAGCATTACTCAAACAGGGGTATAGTGCATTTGTTTGGGGACGATTTTCAGCTGTGGATTAATACACATTTTATGTGCTAGGCATATTAACAGCTCCAGAATGAAACTGACTCCAAATAAACCATGGCGCCCATGCTCACAAAGATGACGGAACATGTCTCCCAATGCAGTGCAACACCCATTGGCTCCCTGATATATAGTTC
>NW_019509134.1:0-1987 GCF_002814215.2 Seriola lalandi dorsalis
CATGGAGGAGAAACATTTGACCAGAGAAACACTGAGGTGTAAAAACGAAACCAGAAACAGACAAATATATCTGAACAGGAAGAACCATCTCACTGTTACCATGGAAACAGACTGTTGTTTTAATACAGACCTGATTCAAACTAATTTCATTTCATTCATCATTAATTAACTGAACTGAATTCTGACGAAAATATCAGGATGTTTATATTTTTTTTGAAGTTCTGTAAAATTCACTCTGAAAACGACCAAAGTGAAAAAAAAAACAGATTTCTGTCTGTTGCTTTAAAAAGTTAAGACATTCATTTTTAAGTTTTCCAGATGTTTGTGTGTGTTTGGTTTGAACTGAGGCTCCTCCTCGGGGACAGGTGAGTCCAGGTGACTTACACTAACACAGTCAGCACCTGGAGCTGCAGCAGTGACTGTGACACACATCATGGAGGAGGTTCAGGTCCTGATGCTGAACCTGTCCCTCCAGAATAAAGCTCCACAGAAACAGAGTCTGTAGAACTTCATAGAGAATCCTCCTGTTTCTAAGTTTCTTCAGTATCTCAGTAAAACATCATGATACACTGCAGACAGCTGATCGAAGCCGCTGTTTACATCCCCCAATGCATGATGGGAAGTGTATTTTAAAAACCTAGAGCTGGTTATGTCCCTGACAGTTGAAGCCTCTGGTTTGAATTAATGATCAGTCTTGATGATCTTCTTCGTGTCCCTGTGACATGTCAGTGTGTGAATCTCTTCATTCCGTCCATTTCCTCTGAAACAGGAAGTTTCCTGGGCTTTTATTCTGAAAGTTTTCTACTAGAAGTTCCTTCCTGAAGTGAAGGCGTGATGACGTGTCGTCCTGCTCTGATGATTTCTTTTACTCTGACTTTATTCAACTTAACTGAGAGATTTAGTTTCTGTGTTTCTAGAAAACTAAAAACAAAACTCTGATGTAGTTCCCGTCATTGTTAAACTGGTTCACCATCGTGGCACCAGTTAAAGGGCTTCAGATGAATTATGTCATGTGATTAAATCTGATCTTCATCTTCACACCAGCAGATGATTTAAATGTGTTTGTCTGGACAGTCGTCCTCCTGTTCTCGTGTTTGACCCCGACTGTCTGAGACGAGGACTCGTCTGTAAATATCTGTACAAAGAGAAGAAACATATTTTATGGAGGTTGATGTAAGTTAAGTGCCTTTTTTTTACTCCTGAATCTGTTTGTTAGTTAGTTTGTTGTTTACAACCAACAAACTTCACCTTTATTAAATTTTCTTGATTGTAAAAAAAGCTGATGTAATAAAAAGTTGAAAGTGACCTGTTGTTCAGTGTGTGGCCACGAGGGGGAGCTGTTGATGTGATGAGGCAGGAAGAGAAGAAGAACAGACGCCGTACAGCTGAAACACACACAGACACACAGTTTCATCACCAGCTGCTGATCACCAGGATTTTAATGGGCAGCTCGAGACACAAGTTCAAAGAGTCAGTGAGGCGACAAAAGAGACAAGCAGAATGTCCATAAAGAGACGAAATGTCCATAAGGAGACAAACAGAATGTCCATAAAGAGACGAAATGTCCACAAAGAGATGAAATGTCCATAAAGAGACGAATTGTCCATATAGAGACAAACAGAATGTCCATAAAGAGACGAAATGTCCATAAAGAGACGAAATGTCCACAAAGAGATGAAATGTTCATAAAGAGACGAAATGTCCATAAAGAGACAAACAGAATGTCCATAAAGAGACGAAATGTCCATAAAGAGACAAACAGAATGTCCATAAAGAGACGAAATGTCCACAAAGAGACGAAATGTCCACAAAGAGATGAAATGTTCATAAAGAGACGAAATGTCCATAAAGAGACGAAATGTCCATAAAGAGACAAACAGAATGTCCATAAAGAGACGAAATGTCCATAAAGAGACAAACAGAATGTCCATAAAGAGACGAAATGTCCACAAAGAGATGAAATGTTCATAAAGAGACGAAATGTCCA
>NW_019509135.1:0-1745 GCF_002814215.2 Seriola lalandi dorsalis
AGGAAGGAGAAGGAGAAGAAGGAGAAGAAGAAGGAGAAGAAGGAGGAGAAGAAGGAGAAGAAGGAGGAGAAGGAGGAGAAGAAGGAGAAGGAGAAGAAGGAGAAGAAGAAGGAGAAGAAGGAGAAGAAGGAGGAGAAGGAGGAGAAGGAAGGAGAAGGAGAAGAAGGAGAAGAAGAAGGAGAAGAAGGAGGAGAAGGAGGAGGAGAAGGAAGGAGAAGGAAGGAGAAGAAGGAGAAGAAGAAGGAGGAGAAGGAGGAGGAGAAGGAGGAGGAGAAGAAGAAGGAGGAGAAGAAGGAGAAGAATCTTCCTGTGCTGAAACGTGAGATCTTCCCGCCCACAAACAGCCTGACAGAATCAGGGAAGCAGTCAGTCCAGTACGAGTCAACCAGTCGGTCAGAAACAGGTGGTTCAGAGTGAAGCTGCAGTCGTGGGGGACACTAAGTTTGAACTTCCCTTTTCTCTGGTCTCGGAGCAGGGACCAGGAGGCGGGGCTTCAGAGGGAGGCGCTCAGGACCCCAGTGTGCTATTCCTTCAGGGTCAGGTAGGAGGGTAATCTTTATCTGTGTCCCAGAATCCCCGTAGTCCATTAGTGTTGTCTCTATGTGCCAAGTCAAAGAGTGGTCGGTGGACTGTCCTGTCTGTGGACGCTGTCCTCTAAGCGTCGGTTCAGATTGTAGTTCTCTAATCCAGGGTGGATCTCTCAGGACGAGCAGATCTCAGATCTGATCCGACAGTCGACGTGTCTGAAGCTGCTTCAGCTCAGAGTCTGAGACACACAGCAGCTGCTGGATCCTAAAAACCAGGTCTTTGTTTTACAGTTTCAGAGCGCTCAGTGTTGTGAAGCAGAGGACGACCTCCGGGCGACGGCTGGCAGCACACACGGATAACTTGACTTCCCAGAAAGCTCCTCTGGCTCTTATATGAGCGGGTCGGGGGGCAGGTTGTGTTGGATCTGTTGCGGCTGCAGGGGGGGGGGGAGCTGCAGCGGCAGCAGGGCCTCCACCATGTTGTGGCCGTGCGGCGGCGGCGTGCCCTCGCTGCTGGAGCTCTCGGCCACCTCGCCGCCGTGGAAGAAGTAGTCGCTCTGCACGATGAAAGACTCGATGACGGCCTGGTTCAGCCGGGTGGTGGACAGCGTGTCCTTGTTCTCGAAGTCGGGACGCATCAGCGTGGGCCAGAAGCAGATGGACAGGTTGTCGGCCGTCATCAGCGTGGTCTTGCTGTGCTGACTCACCCTGCGAGAGGAAACACGCTCAGTATCACATATTTTCTGATGTCAGATTTTAATTACAGTTCGCTGACACTCATTAATTACAACAACAATAACATGATCAGATCATTGTGATCAGAAACATTAAGTTAGAATGTACCGGATCTATGAATGTAAAGATATCATCACAAACAAAACAAAGACTGACACTGAAACCTCGTCTCTGCATGACGTCAGTGGCGAACATGACTCGTCCTTGTACGTTACTGCAGCATCATCACGGTTACACAGACACTTCCAGCAGCTGACTGACGTTTTGATTTCATCATTAACTGATGAACCATGACATCATGATTAGTGTAGAAATGAATTAGATCTCTGACAACCGTCCTTTCATGCTGTCACACAGTCACATTGTCTGTCTTGTTGGCTGATTTGTGGAGCGGGTTCCCGCCGGACGTCGAAGCTGCAGCAGCTTCATGACACATGATGTTTATTTCATGAGATCAGACGCGTGTTTTTACACATCATGAGC
>NW_019509136.1:0-2745 GCF_002814215.2 Seriola lalandi dorsalis
GCCCAAGAGACTTAGCTTGTGATTTGGAACATAATCAACTTTAACTACGTCACCTGGGCTTTTATGAGAGCTTTATGAGAGCTAAAGATGGACATGAGCATGTGCACAGGCTAAGAATATCTCACCTGTCCAGACGGAGCTGGCAGGTGGTTCTCAGGATGTCAACCACACCTTCAGTCCTCAGCTGCTTGCACAGGATGGAGGTGGCGATGAAGCAGCCAGTTCGACCAATTCCAGCACTGCGGAGAATAAGTTGGAGGGGTGAAGGGATGGAGCAGGGTGGAGGGTGGAGAAGAGGAGAATGGATGGATTGGTTTATTGATTAGCACTGATCCCTCTAATCTGACTGATGCCAAATATTCCCTTGAGAAATCAGGCGGGAGCGGAGGATTGGAACGGACAAATGAAAAACTAAAATTGGACAAATGCTTTGCTCACAGAAAGAGTGCCAAGTGTTTTCTATAGTAAAAAGAAAAATTCAACAATTTCCCCTATGCTCTTACAGTATATTATCAACTGGGGTTTATTATTGCCCATTTGACTCAGAGCCCTCTGGACACATATTTAATGTCTTTCAAATTAACTCAAGCTAAAGAACAAGTTACTTATGTACCTGCAGTGAACAATTATAGGGCCGCTGGAGGGCGGGGCTTCCTCTCGGGCCCTTTCCACTTCCTGTACCAGTTCCAGCAGGGGTGGGGCCTTGTCTGGGGTCTTCTGATCGGGCCATGAGGTGTACCAGTACTGCTGCAGACTGCGCTCCTCCTCGCCACACTGGTGAAAACACACAGTCACGTGGACACATAGACAGACATACAGGCGTGAAATACGGATGTGATCATGTTGTGCACACGTACACGACACGGACAGACAGAATGATTTTTGATCAGCCTGTTGCTCTGCATGTATATCCAAATTGTTACCTTGGTGTTAGTTGCTACGACAACAATGAATGCAGAGTAAGACAGGAAAAGAGAGTGAGGGTTATAGAAAGATATTCTGTTTCTCCCTTGCCCATACTGTACATAATCAGATCTATCAGCTGCCTCTATTCTGTGAGTGTCAGTCTGACAATAATTATTAATCCTACAGATAAACAACATAAACCAGAGGAGTTGAATAAACAACAAGCTTTTAACTCAGAGCATAGTTGTATAATGAACCCCTGGTGCTTAGTAATCAGATGCAGGCTGCATTTACTGAATTATCATGTTTGGCTCACTGAGTGCCGGTGCCACCATGACCCTAAATTAAATATAAAACACTCATCATGAACACATGAATGGAACTGAAAAAAGTATGGCTATATCAGAACGTTGAGTAAACATCGCCCAAAACACATCTGTGGTGAGTCTGTAAGCACCTTGACAGGCTGATGAAACAGTCCTATAAAAACATTTACTTTGGGAAAACGAAAACTTGGGTAGGGTTTGCTTGGTATGCTGAGAACCTAAGATCACAATCTGGTGTGATGGCAGATGGCATGTTTTTATTACATGGTTCATATTAATCTTGAGATCAGTGGCGTGGACACATCCAATCATCTGAAAAAGTGTTTCAACACACAGCAAGTTGTTCACAGATATACTGCAGCTAAGATCAGCTAATGCAAAATGTGTTAAAGGTTTGGTTTGCACATGTTCTCAACAGTTGTACAGTGTTTTCTCATTGTTCTGTTTTATATAGCCATGCAGAAAGTTCTGGTTTTATTTGTCAAAGTTTCTGTAATTTCTTCTTTCACCCCAATACAATGGAAGTGAATGGACTTTCATTTATGTTGCTCACAGTATTCAAATAAATTTAGTAGACAAATGTTCCCGTCACGACTTTTCATGTAGTTCCAGGTCTCATTTCTATTTGTCCAATACTTTGATTTATGACTAAGTACCTGCAAATCGGCCTCAATCAGTCATACTTTCTGTATAGTGCTAATTACCAAATGTTAGCACGCTAAAATGCTACGCTAAGATAGTGAACATCGTTAATATTAAACCAGCTAATTATCAGCATGTTAGCATCGTCATTGTTAGCATTTCGCTAACAATGTGCCAAAGTAGAGCTGTTGGCATGGCTGTGGACTTAGCTTTGTTTTAATAAAAGTTTCTTATGCACCAGAAATTCAACTCCATTTACTTCTATTGTATTCATCAGTAAAACCAAAGCTATCTGCATAGCTAAATACCACTACAGACTTTTTTTGGAGCTTGTTTTGACTCTTTAACTTGTTGGTTTAAATACTCTTGTGCACTAAATTCACCCTTATTGAGTGACATGTAACTGTCTTTGTGTTTTACCTTTAGCGTAAACACCCTAAGACTGTAGTCATCCTCCTGAGTTACCGTGACGACGGTGATCTCGATCCCCTCGTGGGTCACAGTGTCCTCGGGCCAGTACTCTGCACATTTCTGCAAGAGACAGTTGACACACAAGTGGATATTTTTACCCATCCCGTTATCAATGTAGCTGTGCATTTATCCATTAATGCATCCATCATCATCATCATCATCATCATCATCATCATGATCTTGCATTTCGCCACACTGACCTCGTTCTTCTCCTCCAGGTTGGTGATCATCACGATGATTGGGCTTCTCTCTTGCCACACCATCCTCCAGAAATCCCCCACTGTATTCACTGTGGGACCCTGGGTGGCAATGTATGCATTCTCCACACCCCCATAACCCTGCACACACACACACACACACACACACACACACACACACACACACACACACACACACACAC
>NW_019509137.1:0-1559 GCF_002814215.2 Seriola lalandi dorsalis
GATGTGGATGCTGTGGTTCTGATGTGGATGCTGTGGTTCTGATGTGTTCTGTTTCTGATGTGGATGTTGTGGTTCTGATGTGGATGTTGTGGTTCTGATGTGGATGCTGTGGTTCTGATGTGGATGTTCTGGTTCTGATGTGAATGCTGTGGTTCTGATGTGGATGTTGTGGTTCTGATGTGGACGTTCTGGTTCTGATGTGGATGTTCTGGTTCTGATGTGGATGCTGTGGTTCTGATGTGGATGTTCTAGTTCTGATGTGGATGTTCTGGTTCTGATGTGGATGCTGTGGTTCTGATGTGGATGTTTTGGTTCTGATGTGGATGCTGTGGTTCTGCTGTGGATGTTGTGGTTCTGATGTGGATGTTCTGGTTCTGATGTGGATGCTGTGGTTCTGATGTGGATGGTGTGGTTCTGGTGTGGATGTTCTGGTTCTGATGCTAATGCTGTGGTTCTGATGTGTTCTGTTTCTGATGCGACGTTCTGGTTCTGATGTGAATGCTGTGGTTCTGATGTGGATGTTCTGGTTCTGTTCACAGACATAAACGAGTGTGAAACTGGAGCAAACTGCCGTGAGGACCAGATGTGTTGGAACTACTTTGGAGGTTACCGCTGCTATCCCAGAAACCCCTGCCAGGAGCCCTATGTCCAGACCGGAGAGGGGTGAGACTCACTTGTGCTCCTCCACACCTGGAGATGATGTCATCACCTGTTTGAGTGAGATTCACTTGTTGAGTTTCAGTAGAGTGGAAATGGTTGAAATGTTTCAGGTTCATCACTCTGTCTGAGATGTGGAGTAACTCAGGTACTACATTACCCATGATCCTCAGCAGCTGTTTGAGACGATGTCACAACCACAGCTATGAAATCAGAGTTGCGCCATATTTACCACACTATAACAATCACCTAGCAACCACAGTGTTACAGCAGCAAACTGAAAAGCCCAAGCAAACACCTGGAACGCCATAGCAACCACCTGTTGCAGACACAGCAACTGTCACAACACCATAGCAACGACTTAGTAACATTGTAGTAACCAATAGGAACACCATGGAAGCTGCATAGCAACCATTTACTAACAGCAAGCAAACACATGGAACACCACCTCCCCAGCAACCACAAAGAGAAGACCAGGAACCGACCGTCACACAACAACATCCTGGTGACAGCAACAGGGTGTTGATGTGTTGTCTCTGACTGTGTCGTCAGGCGCTGCAGCTGTCAGTCTCTAAGCGCATGCAGAGGACTCCCTCCCTCCATCGTCTATAAGTACATGAGCATCACGTCGGAGCGCTCGGTGCCAGCCGACATCTTCCAGATCCAGGCCACCAGCGTCTTCCCCAACATGCACAACACCTTCAGGATCAAAGCTGGCAACGAGGACGGACAGTTCTTCCTCAGGGTGAGCGCCATCAGTCTGATGTCATGTTTCTATGTCCTCATATCTGATCTGTGTGATCTGATTCTACCTCACCTCACTGTCTTCTGTTCTCTCATTCATTCACCACACTCATCTCATTTATTCATCAGGTCCACTCATGTCTCATGCTTCACTGTCA
>NW_019509138.1:0-1540 GCF_002814215.2 Seriola lalandi dorsalis
AGCTGACACTAGGCTGAAACCAGCTGACACTAGGCTGAAACCATCTGACAATAGACTAAAACCAGCTGACACTAGGCTGAAACCAGCTGACACTAGGCTGAAACCATCTGACAATAGACTAAAACCAGCTGACACTAGGCTGAAACCAGCTGACACTAGGCTGAAACCATCTGACAATAGACTAAAACCAGCTGACACTAGGCTGAAACCAGCTGACACTAGGCTGAAACCAGCTGACACTAGGCTGAAACCATCTGACAATAGACTGAAACCAGCTGACCCTAAAGTGAAACTAGACTGACAGTAGACTAAAACCAGCTGGCACTAGGCTGAATGATGACAAGATGATGTCATGAACTGGCATATTACATCATCTAGCTATATTTAGTAACCTTTCCAACAGCTTTAGCTACTTTCAGTGGAAAGTAGCTAAAGTAGTCAAATTCCACACATTTACCACACACAGCCCAGACACATACTGGGTTCTGACTTGTTCTGGTTTCTATGTCATTTAATAGTTCTGTTATGTTGTAACATGTATATGTACCATATAGTGTTTAGTATTTGACTATTATTGTAATGAGAATGAGTGACGGGCTGGTCTGAATAAACAGCAATGCTACACAAATGTTTACATTCCCATCAGGCTTCATGTACTCACTTTCAGTTGGAAGTGTGTCATATGACAGCACATAAACAACAGTCCAATAATCTGACAACGCGTGCACAGTTTCTAAAAGACATTGCAGCATGTGTTACATGTGTTTTCTGGCCTCAGTTATAGATCATCTAAATACAAATGATTTGTCATTTTTATAGACTAATATGTTGTGAAAATTGCTTTTTGTTTTCAGGGTCAGGTCATAAATTCTCTCTCAGTTTTCTTTGCTCTCCCTCTGCAGCAGCAGCAGCAGCAGCAGCAGGCTGTGGAAGAATCACTGCTAATCAGATGGCAGCTGAAGGCAGCCCGTCAACAGTCAGAGCTGAGACTGCTGGACCACCCTGCTGTTCAAAGAGGGCCCTTCTTATTTTCACTTTTTATCTGTGCTGCTTTCCAAAAAGCATCAAATGCTCAGCTTTAATATGAAGACATGAAAACATTCTGGCTGCTGGACCCCGGGGGCAGCACACAAACACCACCAGGAGCCTCCACGCTGGCTCTGCTCCAGCTTTACGCCCCCCTCCTAAAATTACACCCTGTCCACCCCCTCTCCTCGCCATCTCCGGGGCACCCTGCCAACCAGAAGTCATTAAAGCTCTGTTTTAGCTTAGCTCATCAGATCCAATGTAATTCAATTTGCCTTTTCCTGTTGCCAGAAGACAAGGCTTTATGGACATTAACACAATGTTAACAAGGCCTTAAAATGCCTCTCTGTTTATTATGCTAAAGCTCCACCAAGTAAATGTGCTAATGTTACGGTTTGGCAACGATAACTCACACAACAGCAACAACAACATACAAAGCTTTGTGTGCTGCTTTCTGTTCCACTCATCTGCATAAAGGTATGATCACACTGTGTGTGTGTGTGTGTGTGTGTGT
>NW_019509139.1:0-2064 GCF_002814215.2 Seriola lalandi dorsalis
TTGATTTATGGAATGTTGTCTGTTTATCATGAGAGCGACACAAGGCTAATGTGTAAAATCATATTACTCTTTGTTGGTGTTCACTGACTTGCGTTTGGCCAATTCCTTCACAGGAATGTGACGGCTTGTTGATAAGACACCAGAATAGAAGGATGGAAAATCTGATCGAGCTTCACAACAAGACGCCAGTGTGGAACGAAGAAACAGCGTCTCATGTGCTCAACTTCAACGGCAGGGTCACCCAGGCCTCCATCAAGAACTTCCAGATAGTCCATAACAAAGACTGTGAGTATTTCCTGTCTGTCTTCATGCGCCTTGTTATGTAAATGTGATGGTAATTTTACATGTTGGTCTTACTGTAAATGTAAATGTTACGACAGCGGTCTTACTAGGTCAGATTTAGTAATTAACATTTCCACTTTGAAGGTGATACTGGTCTGAAGTTAAGGCTGTAAAATTGATGTAACAGCCACAGCAGCACAAGATAAGACATGCACAGAGAGTCTGTTTAAGATCACTTTAATAAATATCCCAAATAAGCCTTGTTTTCTTTGCTCAAATAGTATAAAATAAGTTAAGTAAACTATGAAACGCTGTGAATGAGATTCATCTTGTCGCATCAGTTTATAAAAATTATTTTCCCCCTTGTCGTGTGCCATGCCGATGTTATGACTTGTCATTCCACGGTATGCTCGTGCAGTGTCAGACATTATGAAATAAGCAGCTGAATTCTCTATCTAATACATTATGAAACTGATGAGAAAATTCATTAGGACACTCACTAGAAAAGAGGAGGGGGGAGGGGGTGAGCGTCCGTCACGCCCATGACGTTCAGTATATTAGATGGTAGAAGTTTTAAAATCCATCAGTGATGCAGCTGATGACAGAACAGAAAACTTAAACTTTCATAACAAATCACCATTTTCCAGCAGCGATATCAGCAGCTCTCGCAAAGCAGCTGCCGGATGTCGCAGGAGCTCTTTCTGTAAATCTCCTGTCGTGTGTGAATGAAACCATTTTCATCTTGGATACAGTATTTCATCACTTTAACACATGATGAGGCCCACCATGTTATCTATCTATCTATCTGTCTATCTATCTATCTATCTATCTATCTGTCTATCTGTCTGTCTATCTGTCTATCTGTCTATCTATCTAACTATCTATCTATCTATCTATCTATCTATCTATCTATCTATCTATCTATCTATCTATCTATCTGTCTATCTGTCTATCTATCTATTTATCTATCTATCTATCTAAACAATTCCTTGCTTTTTCCAGTGGACTACATTGTGATGCAGTTTGGGCGGATAGCGGATGACATTTTCACACTGGACTTCAACTACCCGCTGTGTGCCGTGCAGGCCTTTGCCAT
Organism: Seriola lalandi dorsalis; assembly: GCF_002814215.2. Lineage (NCBI taxonomy): Eukaryota > Metazoa > Chordata > Actinopteri > Carangiformes > Carangidae > Seriola > Seriola lalandi. The sequence goes on from NW_019509139.1 coordinate 1,379, forward strand.
TGCGCTCTCCAGCTTCGATGGCAAAATTGCCTGTGAATAACCGTTAGTTCCCCACTAACCTACGCGCACTGAAACCAGTATGCGACACACCCACACTTCCCACACTTGCATCAGACCAATCCATGTCTCTGGACTCGCCTTCAACACTTCCTGCGATAGGCAATTGATGGTTCCTTGAATGTGGCAATGCCTGGTGCTGCGCCCTCGCCTTTATGGCCGTGTGATTCCCTAAAGGAGTAAGAAACCAAAAATATTATCACCTGATCTTGCACGGCATGGCACTGGAGAGTCCTGCTTTGTGTCTCTGTAGTTTCAGTGGAAACGTGTGAATTTCTGTGAAGACTTGGACACATTCAAAGGACTCCAGTGGACGGAGAGTTACGGCTTTTTTTGAAGGGATGATGATACACCTCGATGATGAAGGTGTTTATATATTACTAACATCATTAAAAGATGTTAAAATGTGTTATGTTTTGGCTTTGTTGTGCTGTATTGTATTGTATTGTTGTATTGGGCTGTATTTACAATGCCAATAGGTCACCAATGTCTTGTGTCAGATGTTACTTTGAAATGCAAACACACCAAAAAATTCAATCATAAAAATGAAATCATCATCTAGCTTCTTTAAGGCAAAATTAATTGTTTTAATTAAAGAGTTACACTTTGTGAAATATCAGCTATCTGTA
>NW_019509140.1:0-1185 GCF_002814215.2 Seriola lalandi dorsalis
GTGTGTGTGTGTGTGTGTGTGTATCCGTATGCATATATCTGTGAGTGTGTAACTGGTCAGAGTTACTTTGATCCATTGTCACTGTACACTTGTCAAAGTTACTGTCACAACCGGGTACAAAGTTGAGGTAACAAACATCCTTCTTCTTCCACCTCTGCGAAAAGAACACAAGAGAGAGAGAGAGAGAGAGTGAGCGGGAGGAAAGAAGAGAGGAGACATACTGTCTGATTCTACATGTAGAAGTTATTTCTCAAATGGTTACCTGTGTTTCATCGCGCTGTAGTGTTGCCACTGGAAACCATGTTGTTGTCAGAGTTCGACAGAGACTGCTCCTTTACTACTGGGTCTGCAGGAGGTGTGAGGAAGAACATATAAAAACTTCTTATAAAACTTAATTAAAAGCTCCATATTTGACACTTCTTGTGTTTTATCTGAAGTGTTGATGCATAAGAAGATATATTTGTGGTTTTAAGAACCAAAAACCATCTCAGTGTAGTTTTACATCTCTTCTCTCTGGCTTCTCTCTGTAGTTTAGTAACAACAGGTCGGTGAGCCAATCAGAAGAGAGGAGGTTCTTAGCCTTGTTGTGACATCACAAAGTTACAGAGGTCATGACGGCTGGTTTTAAGGCTCAGGCTCTGAATACAGGCTGTGTGCATTTCTCAGTGGACTGAGCTCTTTGACACTTTCACAGTATTAATATAGAACCTGATCCTGCTTTATGATCAGAAAACACATGGAAATCTCACTTTATACAACATGGGACCTTTAATGCTACTTGGATTTTAACACTATTTTAAAACCCAGAAAAACTTTAGAGATTATAAATAGAAAAAAGGAAAAAAAAGCAAAGCCAGAGTCCACTCCTACACTCATGACAAATATCCTGCCTTTAATGATGGTGGTGTATTTAAGCCACCAGTGCGCTGCTCAGTCTTTTGCTGTATACCTGCTGTAAACCTGCTGTATACCTGCTGTATACCTGCTGTAAACCTGCTGTATACCTGCTGTATACCTGCTGTATACCTGCTGTAAACCTGCTGTATACCTGCTGTAAACCTGCTGTATACCTGCTGTAAACCTGCTGTAAACCTGCTGTAAACCTGCTGTAAACCTGCTGTAAACCTGCTGTATACCTGCTGTAAACCTGCTGTAAACCTGCTGTAAACCTGCTGTAAACCTGCT
>NW_019509141.1:0-1203 GCF_002814215.2 Seriola lalandi dorsalis
TTTTCTTAGTTTTTCCTTTTTCAGCAGTTTGATAAACTCGGCCTCGTCCTCTGATCAGAGTTTGGAGGGTGAATCGCTTCTCACTAAGTCTCCGGGGGAAGGAATCACCTCTCCTCCTCTTGATTGGTTTGTTATATTGTGCAGTGCCGCTCCGTCTGATAATCCTATAATCCTCTGTTTACAGCGCTGCTGGATCCTCAAATCTCCAGGGCCTGACCATGTAGGTTTCCTCCTTCACACCGAAACACCTTCAGCTCTGTGTGTGTGTGTGTGTGTTAGACGCAGATTCACGGGGCTCGCTACATTTTAGAGAAGCTGCATAAATGAGCTGCACCAGATGTTTTTTACTCAGCGAGCGAGATGTTGAAGAGTCACGGGCGCTTCCTTGAAGCGTTACAGCGGCCTCCGCGCTCGCTGGCGTTGACGCTCGCTGCGGCTCGTGGGCGTCGGCCTCCCACTCAGCCCGCAGCGACCCACACACAGAGTCACTCTGACAGTCATGACTCAGCTGCTGTAGTGGCCACATTACACTGTTACGCTCTGGGAGGATGTTAAAGTGGAGCGTGGCAGCTCTTCATGCTCCGGCTGCTTCCATCCACAGTCCTCTTCTTCTCTGGCAGACGTCAGCGCAGCGTTTTCACTTCCTGAAAACTGAGAGTAAAACACGACCAAACATCCTCAGGAACAAAACCAGTTTTCTCTGACTTTAGTACCAACACACATCTGATGAGTCTCAGAACAACAAGCAGCACTTAAACACAACAGACAGCAGTAAATACAGAGAAGAAGAAGTAAAGAGAAGTAAAGAAGAAGAACAAGCCCACTGAAACTAAAGGCCACACATTCACACAGTTCTTCCTCTCTTTCTCCTCTTCCTCTCTTTCTCCTCTTCCTCTTTCTCCTCTACATCTCTTTCTCCTCTTCCTCTCTTCCTCCTCTCCATCTCTTTCTCCTCTTCCTCTCTTTCTCCTCTTCATCTCTTTCTCCTCTTCATCTTTCTCCTCTTCATCTTTCTCCTCTCCATCTCTTTCTCCTCTTCATCTTTCTCCTCTTCATCTTTCTCCTCTCCATCTCTTTCTCCTCTTCATCTTTCTCCTCTTCATCTCTTTCTCCTCTTCATCTCTTTCTCCTCTCCATCTCTTTCTCCTCTTCATCTTTCTCCTCTCCATCTCTTTCTCCTCTTCATCTTTCTCCTCTTCATCT
>NW_019509142.1:0-1229 GCF_002814215.2 Seriola lalandi dorsalis
GGTGAACCAGCAGGTGAACCAGAGGGTGAACCAGCAGGTGAACCAGAGGGTGAACCAGCAGGTGAACCAGCAGGTGAACCAGCAGGTGAACCAGCAGGTGAACCAGCAGGTGAACCAGCAGGTGAACCAGCAGGTGAACCAGCGGGTGAACCAGCAGGTGAACCAGCAGGTGAACCAGCAGGTGAACCAGCAGGTGAACCAGCAGGTGAACCAGAGGGTGAACCAGCAGGTGAACCAGCAGGTGAACCAGCAGGTGAACCAGAGGGTGAACTAGCAGGTGAACCAGCAGGTGAACCAGCAGGTGAACCAACAGGGCCGAGACAGACTATCTTTGTTATTCAGTCTGTCAGTCAGAGCTCAGCCTCCGACTGAACCCACAGTAGTTTAGTCTTTATCTAGGTCACAGACTTCTATCAGAGACAGGTCTTTGTGTCTGACTCCCTCTGTCAACATTATTGTGAGTGCTGATAATGTTTTGGCTCGTCAGTGTAAATCTTTTGTGCGACTTGATACTAAAAAGACGCGACCTGTCACACGTCTGTACGACAACCCGTCTGAAGGTTTATCCTCTTGTTGTTTCGATCTTCAGACCCACATGAACCCGTGCTTCGCTCAGTCGTCTCCTGCCGACCCAAACCCTCGACCTCTGAAGAAAGACTCCTGGTACCCTCTCCGTCACGGAGACTTCTTCTCTCTGCTGCCGGGGCAGTTCGTCTACAAGGTGGTGGCCGTGGGCGGAGCAGAGCGCACTCCCAGGTACTTACATGTTAGCAAATGTTCTTTTCCATGTCAATACCTCACGTCAAGATCAAAAGATGAATCATTTTCCCTGTGGGTCTGAGAATAATTAAATGAGGACGGATGAGGCTGCTCTCCACTCTCTAATGAAGTCTCATCTTTTATCTTGCAAACAGGACGGTGTGAATGGGGCCAGTTGGAGTGTTTTTGTTGACTCAGTTTAAAGCCAACATTAGGCAGAATGTTGATTTATGTCTGGAAATCTTTTATCTCTGAGTTACCGTCCCCTCCATTGTCCTGATGCTAGCTCTCCGTTTGAAGTGTAGATCAAAACGCTGGGAGAGGACACTCGAGCAAATGTTACCACTGTTCAAACCGGCCGAGGCTCATGTAAAATTCATACTGGGATTCCAGCTTGTATCTGAGCAGCAGCATCAAGAACAACAGAGACTTATTTATCATTTTAAAGTATCTTTTTGTCAAATATCACT
>NW_019509144.1:0-1351 GCF_002814215.2 Seriola lalandi dorsalis
GCTGCTGCACAATGTAAGTGTGTAATCTCTTAAATGAGAATTGACAGGTGCTGTCAAACACAACGTTATCCCGGGGGGGGGGGGGGGGGGCCTTTGAATGGAGCTGCCATTATTTAAATTACAACAGAACAAGTGAGGTGTGAAGACAGATGAAACACATCGGTTCGATTTTTTTCTTTTTATAGCACAAACAAAGAGGATAAATGTTTCAAACCTGAAACCTTTTAGTGATTAAAACCTTCGTCGACAGGTTTTAATCACTAAGAGTGACGTGTGAAACAGGAAGAGGGATAGTTTGGATTCAGTCTTTACTGTCAGCAGCAGGACGATGGACAGAAGGAGGAGAATCTAAAGTCATATGTTTATTTGTTGTCCCTGTTAGTTCGTCCAAATCTTCTGTATCGTCTCTCAGGTGTCCAGACAGAGCTGAGAGACGTCTTCAACACTTCCATGAAATCTGCTGTAGATGTTCATGATCCCCAGAGGCTGAACTTTTCTGAGAAACCTCTTTTCATGGTCGGTTTATTTGACCCGAGACATTCACAACCTTCCCTGAGTAGTTCTTCTTTTAACCCTAAAGACAAAAGGTTCATAACAAAGGACAAACCATGAACTTCCTGCTCCAGTTGGTTTTGTACCTAAAACTAACCAGACATTAAAACAAAGCGGTGGCTGAACAGGAAACTGTCATTATCATCTCGGTCCAAAGTTGCTAGGTCGCACGACGCATCTACAGACTTTAAATAAAGATGGACGTCGCCTCTGTGACCTCACCCACAGGTTTCTCTGAAGCTCAGAGTGAGCTGCTCCACTGTTGCCATCTTGGCAGTGTCTCACCCCGGCCATAACTCCCAGCTAATATAAAAATGGTCAAAGAGGACGGGCTTTTGGAGCTGGTTTGTAGCAAACATTCGCTCACCCACCTGTCACTCAAAGAGACCACGCCCTCAATCCTCCATAACGTTAATCCTTAATAAAATGTAAACAGGTGAGTTATATAAACAGGTGAGTTATATAAACAGGTGAGTTATATAAACAGGTGTCATGAAGGAGGAAATTAGCTCTAGGGACCAAAACAGTTTCTGTACCAGGCTGTAAACATGTTTATTTCTGCTGTAAAGTTGGACATTTTAACATGGGAGTCTATGGGGACTGACTCACTGTTGGAGCCAGACTCTAGTGGTCGTTAGAGGAACTGCAGCTCCTGGTTCTTCTTCATGTTTCAGCCTTGGAGGTTGATGCTTGGACTTTTCATGCAGAAACCAAATCCTGCAAGGTTTGGATGGTGGGTCCAGGTGGGCGGGGCTTGGTGACTGCTTTGTTGTGACATCACAAAGTTCCAGAAGTCCTG
>NW_019509145.1:0-1125 GCF_002814215.2 Seriola lalandi dorsalis
TTTTTTTTTTCTTTGAAGGAAAATTTGTTTGTTTTTTATTTGTTTTTTAAGATTTTTCAAAGTCTTTTTTCTTTATTTCTTTCTTCCCAGAAAGCTGGTCAGGTTTGATACAGAAAAAGTTAATAACCTGTTTATTTACATTCAACCTAAACCACCATCTTTCACTGACCTGAACCAAAGAGCTGACGTTGACTGAACCACAGATAAGACACTGAATGTGAACCTGGTCTCTAGTGTCACAGTGCTGATCTTTGTACATCCACCATCCACCACAACAAAGCCACTTATAAAAGTAGCTTCAGTTGTCTCTCAACGTGATCCAGCCAGTGAATATGTTCCTACAGGAAATACCCCTGTTGCAGTTTAGCCGTATAGACGCGTAATTTCCAGGACACAGGGCTGCAAATAATCATGTTGCTCTGTTGACTGTTGACTGTAGGCACCTGTTTGTTAGTTGTGTATTGGATGTCTGTCTGACCCCTTTATGACATCTTGATTATTACAGTAGCTATTTAAAACACAGTGACTGTCAGATTCTTCCAAATATGAAACATTATGAACATGAAAGTTTCATGCTTTAGTTTGAGAAAATCTGCATCTGAATCCTACTGAGGTGCTTCTACTGGTCCCTGGTGAGTTAGCAGGTGGTGGTCTCGAATTGTGGCAGGATCTTAATCATCCCCTCCTTGTACCTCTTGGACTGGAGTACTCCTCAGACCTGCTGCCCCTCCCTCTCCCTGTCCTCCTCTGCTCTGATGGGATGCTGTGCTCTGTGGAAGTGAGTCCTCATCTCTGACCTTTGAGTTTGATCATGGTGTGATGTTTCTGTAATGTTTCTGTGATGTTTCTGTGATGTCGGTGTGATGTTTGTGTGATGTTGGTTTGATGTCAGTGTGATGTTGGTGTGATGTCAGTGTGATGTTTCTGTGGTGTTGGTGTGATGTCAGTGTGATGTTGGTGTGATGTCAGTGTGATGTTGGTGTGATGTCAGTGTGATGTTTCTGTGGTGTTGGTGTGATGTCAGTGTGATGTTGGTGTGACCTTGGTGCGGCGTTGGTGTGATGTTTCTGTGACGTTGGTGTGATGTCGGTGTGATGTTTCTGTGATGTCAGTGTGATGTTGGTG
>NW_019509146.1:0-358 GCF_002814215.2 Seriola lalandi dorsalis
AGCCAAAGCCCGGGTCAGGGGGTCAGGGGTCAGGGGTCAGGGGGTGTTCCTGAAGTCTGGTTTGCACAGAGCAGCAGGTCCTGAAGAATCATGTGCAGGTTTGTTGATGAATTACAGCCACGTGAAGCAGCGGGGGGGGGGGGGGGTTGTGCAGAAAGCAGCTGAGGATCTACATTTTCAGAGAACTATTTCTGGCTGCATAATAAATCATACACGTCAAAGCTGGAAGCACAGAAACCCCTGAGAGACGAGGAGGGAGTCACACCTGCTCCTGTTCTGAGCTGCTGAGAGAGAGAGAGGGAGGAAGAGAGAGAGAGAGAGAGAGAGGGAGAGAGAGAGAGAGAGGGAGAGAGAGGGA
>NW_019509149.1:0-1116 GCF_002814215.2 Seriola lalandi dorsalis
GGACAGATCGCCGGCGTGGACAAAGACGGACGGGTGAGGGCCGACATGGCTTATTAGACGTTTCTCATCAACGACGAAACACAAACAACAATGGACAAATTAACTAATTACTGTTTTTATGCGAAGTCCGACACCTGTAACCATGGTAACAGCACACAGCAAAGATGGAGACGGCTGTAACTTCAGAAGGATTTAAATTCATGACATAAATGTGACAAAGATTTCACTCTAATGTCTCACTAAACAATAATAATACTAATAAAATGATGATGATAATAATAATAATAATGAATAATAATAATGATAATAATGGTAATGAACCTGTGGTGTGTTCAGGCGCTGCAGCCTCACGTTCGTATCTGGGACAGCGTCAGTCTGTCGACTCTGCAGGTCATCGGTTTGGGAACGTTCGAGCGAGGCGTCGGCTCCCTGGCTTTCTCCAAAGCTGTGAGTATCACCAGCTGCATCATGGGAAGTGTAGTCTGCACAGACCACGGTGCTGAGTTCACTGTAATTCTGTAACTGTAACTTTTAAATCTCATCTGATCACTGAAAACAGAACAGAGTAATTTATCAAATTCATGTCACCTTCTCTCTCTGTCTCTCTCGCCCTCTCTCCCTCTCTCTCTCTCTCTGTCTCTCCCTCTCTCTCTCGCCCTCTCTCTCTCTGTCGGTCTCACTCTCTCTATCTCTCTGTCTCTCTCTATGTCTCTTTCTCTCTGTCTCTCTCTCTCTCTGTCCCTCTCTCTCTCTCTCTGTGTCTCTCTCTGTCTCTCTCTCTGTCTCTCTCTCTCTGTGTGTGTGTCTCTCTCTGTCTCTCTCTCTGTCTCTCTCTCTCTGTGTGTGTGTCTCTCTCTGTCTCTCTCTCTGTCTCTCTCTCTCTGTGTGTGTGTCTCTCTCTGTCTCTCTCTCTGTCTCTCTCTCTCTGTGTGTGTGTCTCTCTCTGTCTCTCTCTCTGTCTCTCTCTCTCTGTGTGTGTGTCTCTCTCTGTCTCTCTCTCTGTCTCTCTCTCTCTCTCTGTCTCTCTCTCTCTGTCGGTCTCACTCTCTCTGTCTCTCTCTCTGTCTCTCTCTCTGTCTGTCTCTCTGTCTGTCTCTCTCTCTCTCTGTGTCTCTC
>NW_019509150.1:0-1039 GCF_002814215.2 Seriola lalandi dorsalis
GCAGTCAGAGCAGTCAGAGCAGTCAGAGCAGTCAGAGCAGTCAGAGCAGACAGAGCAGTCAGAGCAGTCAGAACAGACAGAGCAGTCAGAGCAGTCAGAGCAGTCAGAGCAGACAGAGCAGTCAGAGCAGTCAGAGCAGACAGAGCAGACAGAGCAGTCAGAGCAGACAGAGCAGTCAGAGCAGTCAGAGCAGTCAGAGCAGACAGAGCAGTCAGAGCAGACAGAGCAGTCAGAGCAGACAGAGCAGTCAGAGCAGTCAGAGCAGTCAGAGCAGTCAGAGCAGACAGAGCAGACAGAGCAGTCAGAGCAGTCAGAGCAGACAGAGAAGACAGAGCAGACAGCAGTCAGAGCAGACAGAGCAGACAGAGCAGTCAGCAGTCAGAGCAGTCAGAGCAGTCAGAGCAGACAGAGAAGACAGAGCAGACAGCAGTCAGTCAGAGCAGTCAGCAGTCAGAGCAGTCAGAGCAGACAGAGCAGACAGAGCAGTCAGCAGTCAGTCAGAGGTCCCACTAAAGCTTATTTAGCTAAAGCTATTAACGACAAGAATGAAAAGCCAGTTGGAACAAAGTCACAGAATTTGTTGGAAAAAGTTTTGGGTTGTTTTTGTTATTTTCTTCACTGTTACTGTGGACAGAGGCTGTTTCCTCTTTGTCTCTTTGCTAAGCTAAGCTAACAGTAGCTTCTTATAAGCGGTATCAATCTCTCTCAGGAAAATGAAGAAGATCATTTCTCAACATGTCAAACTTCCCTCTATGTGACTTCTTCACCTTTAATGGATTATGCTTTTACTACTTCTTCTTCAGTTAACAGTCTGAACGCTGTAAAGTGGTTTCACATGAAAAGTTCAATGCTCTGGTTTGTGAAATATTTCCTGATTAGGAAGCATTCAGACTGATGGCATGTTGATTCAGAGTGAGCCAAAGCAAAAACCAATCTCCCCCCTCATGTTACTGTAATCTGCAGCATGTGACCCCCTCCCCTCGGGCCTGATGACGGAGGGATGCTGGAAAACCTGCAGCGCTCACCAAACCAGTGGCCG
>NW_019509151.1:0-828 GCF_002814215.2 Seriola lalandi dorsalis
CACACACACACACACACACACACACACACACACACACACACAAAGGCGCTAAAGTGTGGCAGTGTTTTGAAATGCAGCCTCCAGCTACTAGAAGGGAATAAGAGTCAGACATCACAAAAAACTATGAACTGAGTTTAACCTCCTACTGGTAACAGGGAGAACCAAAACACATTATTCCAGCAGAGAGGGAGGGAGAGAGAGGGAAAGAAAGATTGGGAGAATAAAAGAATGCATGGAAAGCAGGAGAGAAACAGAAAGAGTGGCAGGGAGGGAGTGAAAGGTGTGAAGACAGTGATGGAGGGAAAAAAAATGGAAAGGAAGGGAGAGACAGACAGTAAAAGAGCCGTAGGTGGTAGGTGTTCCTTTGGTGCCAAATTGTGCACACAGACACACACACACACACACACACACACACACACACCATACCACTTAAACACACATTCTCTGCAAAACCTAAGGTCATTTTGACACCAGGCGAGGTGTTATTTTGGCATATAAATCATGGGTAGAGAAAAGAGATGAAAATATTAAGGTCACATTTGTCCCTCCCTCAGGTGTCTGAGAGGGAGAGAGATAAAGACAGAGAGAGAGATGAAGCGGGACCTGGATCAGAAAAATGGAGATACAGGAAAGCAGAGTGGGAGAATGTTAAAATTACCTGTGGATATTGTCTGGCCTAATCGACTTAAGGGAGCACATCCCCCATATTATATTTTTTTGATTTTATGACTTTTAAAAATAGTTAACTCTTTTCTAAGTATTTTAATAATACCTTTATCAATTCAGAAATTCAAATCACTTTTTCTCCATTTTCTTCTCTCAGTATTG
>NW_019509152.1:0-705 GCF_002814215.2 Seriola lalandi dorsalis
AAAATGCACTAAAGCTGGCAGTTAAAGACACATGAGGGAGTGTTGCAGCCTATTTGCATTATTAAGGCGCGCACATCGCTCCAAATGGACAACTAGGAATCACTTATATGTATATGCATAAATGTATAAAAACCCAATAAGCTGCGACTTCATTAAGACATCAGAGACCGAAATCTTCGTTATACAGAACAAACATTCCCACTCACATGTGAGGAGGGGTCCCGCAGGAATGCATGAGGCAGGTGTAAATTTAAACTGTTAATGAGGCGCATCAAAAGCTTCAAAGACGCGTCGTGCTGAGCCTTTTTCTACCATTAGTCCGCCCGAGACAAAAGCCATCAGAGAGTTTTCCTCGCTAAACGGTGCAGAATGGGTCCGAGCAGCGGGAGTTTTATTGTGGCCGCAGACTCCCGCGGACTGCACCGGGCAAACCAGCCAAGTCTTATCCCACTGAGCAAGCAACGTCTGTGGACGTCCAATTCTAGTTGATATCACGTCCGTCCGTCCAGGCCACAATCTGGACGTCTATATGACAGCCAGAACTAGTCGATAAATGACATTGAGTGAAGTAGTCCAGCCTGGCCCGATTTTGGACGTCTATTTACAGACAGAACTAGTTGAAATGAGACGTTCTGACCGACCACAATCTGGACGTCTATTTGACAGCCTGATTTAGTTGATAAATGACACTGAGTAAAGTCGTCC
>NW_019509153.1:0-1088 GCF_002814215.2 Seriola lalandi dorsalis
TGTTAGTTTGAAGTGAAACTAGTGATTTGATGCCGTTCTTTTTTGATCTTTTGAACCATCAGAAACGTCACAGAGAGAAATGTGACAGTGAATAAATCAGCACAGAGACCAAGTTGAGTTTCACTCCTGATACTTGGTGATGTTGTAAATGATCTATTAAAATTAAAATGTCTCTGAGTACGTTTGGCCTCCGTAAAGACACAGCTTCTACTTCCTTGGTTTGTTTGGCAGACCTAAAGACCGAAAGACCTAAAGACCGAAAGACTTAAAGACCGAAAGACTTAAAGACCGAAAGACTTAAAGACCTAAAGACCGAAAGACCTAAAGACCGAAAGACTTAAAGACTGAAAGACTTAAAGACCGAAAGACCTAAAGACCGAAAGACCTAAAGACCGAAAGACTTAAAGACCTAAAGACCGAAAGACTTAAAGACCGAAAGACCTAAAGACCGAAAGACCTAAAGACCGAAAGACTTAAAGACTGAAAGACTTAAAGACCGAAAGACTTAAAGACCGAAAGACTTAAAGACCGAAAGACTTAAAGACCTAAAGACCGAAAGACTTAAAGACCGAAAGACTTAAAGACCGAAAGACTTAAAGACCGAAAGACTTAAAGACCGAAAGACTTAAAGACCTAAAGACCGAAAGACTTAAAGACCGAAAGACTTAAAGACCGAAAGACTTAAAGACCTAAAGACCTAAAGACCGAAAGACTTAAAGACCGAAAGACTTAAAGACCTAAAGACCTAAAGACCGAAAGACTTAAAGACCGAAAGACCTAAAGTTGAGGTTTGATGAAACTGAACGTGATGACGAGCCAAACATAATGAAGTTTTAAAAGAGACTCTTCCAAAAGGAGCTGTTTGATTCAGGCTGTTATTAACTTCACATCTCCACTAATACGTGAAACTGACTCGTTAAATCTACAGTACTGACCAGTCAACTAACCAATCACATGACTCACAGTGACGTTAAACTTATGAACCGTGTTGCCCGTTCCAATGTTTGGTCCAACAAACCAAGTATTTACCTGCTTGTGGGAGGAGCTGTCGGCGCCGACGTGTTTCTCTGTTTGTTATAATATTATGT
>NW_019509154.1:0-775 GCF_002814215.2 Seriola lalandi dorsalis
TTGATGCTTGAAACTGCGTGTTAGGTGACCAAATTGACATTTGTTTAGATTTAAAATACTTGAAATATCTTTTTTATGAATCCCCGTCAACTGGCACCAAACAGCTTTTGCCTGGAGCTACATAAAAACAGAAGAGCCAAAAATCAAAAGCCGCATCAAAGCATCCCTCCCACTTCAGGGATAAAATAAGAGAAAAAAAGAAGCATCCTCGCACACAAATATATATTGGAGACACTGAGAGGCCGTCAAGTATTCTCCAGGTAAAGATGGCAGAAACATGAGAGGAACATGAAAGCATGTTCTACTTTCTGTCTTTTTTTTTTTTTTAAATGATCCAAGAAAGGGATTCTTCTTCAAAATGATCCTGTAAGATTTGTCCTCGAGCATCCAGTCCTGCCTGCACATTTTTATTATTAATGGCAGCGACAGACACCTTCATTTTACGGCCTACATATGCGAATTGAAACGAATTGGGGGGGGGGGATATAATCCAGGAGGTGTTAACCACAGTTGTCAAAGGCAGTGGATTAGAGGGAGGAGGGCTAAATGAAAAATATCCCCCTGCTGCTCTTCTCCATCCCTGCTACTTCCCCTCCCTCATCCTCTTTGCGATGACCAATTTGTTTGGTGGTTTCCTCCATCCCAGGAGAAGAACCCCAACACACTTCCTGCTCTGGCAAAAAAAAAAAAAAAAAAGTGAAGCATGATAGCACAAACTCTATCTGACAAATTGGACTTGGCACACAGTGTATTAGATATCCGGGGCCCTTACGAT
>NW_019509155.1:0-747 GCF_002814215.2 Seriola lalandi dorsalis
AAAAAACGTCATAGTATAGTAAGGCATAAAAACGTCAAAGTATAGTAAGGCATAAAAATTCAAAAAACGTCATATTATAGTAAGGCATAAAAACGTCAAAAAACGCCATAGTATAGTAAGGTATAAAATGGCAAAAAACGTCATATTATTTTAAGGCGTAAAAACGTCAAAAAATGTCATAGTATAGTATGGCACAAAATGTCAAAAAACGTCATATTATTTCAATGCATAAAAACATCAAAAAAAGTCATAGTATAGTAAGGCATAAAAACGTCACAGTATAGTAAGGCATAAAATGGCAAAAAACGTCATATTATTTTAAGGTATAAAAACATCAAAAAACTTCATAGTATTGTAAGGCATAAAACGTCACAGTATAGTAAGGCATAAAATGTCAAAAAAACGTCATATTATTTTAAGGCATAAAAACATCAAAAAACGTCATAGTATTGTAAGGCATAAAAACGTCACACTATAGTAAGGCATAAAAATGTCAAAAAACGTCATAGTATAGTAAGGCATAAAAACGTCACAGTATAGTAAGGCATAAAATTTCAAAAAAACGTCATAATATAGTAAGGCATAAAAACGTCGAAAAACGTCATAGTTTAGTATGGCATAAAATATCAAAAAATGCCATATTATTTTAAGGCATGAAAACATCAAAAAAAGTTACAGTATAGTAAGGCATAAAATGTCAAAAAACGTCATATTATATTAAGGCATAAAAACATCAAAAAACGTCAT
>NW_019509156.1:0-755 GCF_002814215.2 Seriola lalandi dorsalis
TGAGAAACAGCAGAGATCACAGCGAAGTGTGGAGCGTCGTGGAGAAGAAACGATTTCATCACTTTTAGCAATAAAAACTAAATCCTGTGTTTTCACTGTGACACTCCCTGCGCTGCGTAGATCTGAACTGTGTGATATTAAGATTTAATAAAAACCCTTCAGAGTCATCTGGCGACCTCTCGGGAGCCCCTGAGCCTCAGGTTGAAAACCCCTGCTCTAATCAGACAAGCCGCCTCATTAATGATGATCTATACCTTTAACGTAGACGCAGTGATGTCATCTGGCCTTACTGTCAAATATCTTAACGTGGGACACTGAAGACCTGTCGTTGTCCAGAGACCAGAGACTAGAGACTGAAGTCCAGAGTCCAGAGACCAGAGACCAGAGACCAGAGACTGAAGTCCAGAGTCCAGAGACCAGAGACCAGAGACTGAAGTCCAGAGACCAGAGACTGAAGTCCAGAGACCAGAGACTAGAGACTAGAGACCAGAGACCAGAGACCAGAGACTAGAGACCAGAGACCAGAGACTAGAGACCAGAGACTAGAGACCAGAGACTAGAGACCAGAGACCAGAGACTAGAGACCAGAGACTAGAGACCAGAGACTAGAGACCAGAGACTAGAGACCAGAGACTAGAGACCAGAGACCAGAGACCAGAGACCAGAGACTGAAGTCCAGAGACCAGAGACCAGAGACCAGAGACTAGAGACCAGAGACCAGAGACCAGAGACCAGAGACTAGAGACCAGAGACCA
>NW_019509157.1:0-1370 GCF_002814215.2 Seriola lalandi dorsalis
GTACTACACAGTACTACACAGTACTACACAGTACTACACAGTACTACACAGCACTACACAGCACTACACAGTAATACACTGTACAACACTGTACAACACAGCACTACACTGTACTACACAGTACTACACAGCACTACACAGCACTACACTGTACTACACAGCACTACACAGTACTACACAGTACTACACAGCACTACACAGCACTACACAGTACTACACAGTACTACACTGTACTACACAGTACTACACAGTACTACACAGTACTACACAGCACTACACAGCACTACACAGTACTACACAGTAATACACTGTACAACACAGCACTACACTGTACTACACAGTACTACACAGCACTACACAGCACTACACAGTACTACACAGTAATACACTGTACAACACAGCACTACACAGTACTACACAGTACTACACAGCACTACACTGTACTACACTGTACTACACTGTACTACACTGTACTACACAGTACTACACAGCACTACACAGTACTACACTGTACTACACTGTACTACACAGCACTACACAGTACTACACTGTACTACACAGTACTACACTGTACTACACAGTAATACACTGTACTACACTGTACTACACTGTACTACACAGTAATACACTGTACTACACTGTACTACACAGTAATACACTGTACTACACTGTACTACACAGTAATACACTGTACTACACTGTACTACACTGTACTACACAGTAATACACTGTACTACACAGCACTACACAGTACTACACTGTACTACACAGTACTACACTGTACTACACAGTAATACACTGTACTACACTGTACTACACTGTACTACACAGTACTACACAGCACTACACAGTACTACACTGTACTACACTGTACTACACAGCACTACACAGCACTACACTGTACTACACTGTACTACACAGCACTACACAGTACTACACTGTACTACACTGTACTACACAGCACTACACAGTACTACACTGTACTACACAGTACTACACAGCACTACACTGTACTACACTGTACTACACTGTACTACACAGTACTACACAGCACTACACAGTACTACACTGTACTACACTGTACTACACTGTACTACACAGCACTACACTGTACTACACTGTACTACACTGTATTACACTGTACTACACTGTACTACACTGTACTACACAGCATTACACAGTACTACACTGTACTACACTGTACTACACTGTACTACACAGTACTACACAGCACTACACAGTACTACACTGTACTACACTGTACTACACTGTACTACACAGCACTACACAGTACTACACTGTACTACACTGTACTACACTGTACTACACAGTACTACACAGCACTACACAGTACTACACTGTACTACACT
>NW_019509158.1:0-701 GCF_002814215.2 Seriola lalandi dorsalis
ATTAAAGCATGAAGGTTTCAGCATATAATTCTACATACCCTAAGGTTTTATTTCAGACTGGAGGCAATTTGTAGCTGACCTCTGGTGACCTTGGGATGTCATTGACCTCAGCATTCTGAATTTATTTTCATTTCTCTAGTATAATCATGTATTTCTTTGCCAGGATTGCATAAAGTTCCTTTTTGCTGCTGTGGCGGTGTGTCATAATTTTTTTCTTAGAGCACCAATTTTGCAGCGGGACTGCAGATCCAACCATTTCCAGGTATTAAGTAAGTAAGGCATAAAATGTCATAGTATAGTAAGGCATAAAAACGTGAAAAAATGACATAGTATAGTAAGGCATAAAAAAGCGAAAAAACGTCATAGTATAGTAAGGCAAAAAACGTCATAGTATAGTAAGGCATAAAAATGCGGAAAAACGACATAGTATAGTAAGGCAAAAAACGTCATAGTATAGTAAGGCATAAAAATGCGGAAAAACGACATAGTATAGTAAGGCATAAAAATGCGGAAAAACGACATAGTATAGTAAGGCATAAAAACATGAAAAAACGTCATAGTATAGTAAGGCAAAAAACGTCATAGTATAGTAAGGCATAAAAATGCGGAAAAACGACATAGTATAGTAAAGCATAAAAATGCGGAAAAAACGTCATAGTATAGTAATGCAAAATACGTCATAGTATAGTAAGGCATAAAAA
>NW_019509160.1:0-631 GCF_002814215.2 Seriola lalandi dorsalis
GTTATTGTGGTTGTGTGTGACGTATCAGCATATCGTCGTTTTCCAGAGCTGATTTTAGAATTTTTTTTTTTTTAGAAGTCTTTGTATGCCACAATAGTATAATTCCTTATCATTCATCATTTTCTGCCACTTTTCTGAATTTCTCTGACTCACAAATATTTAGCTTTATAGTGCAGACACAGTTAAAATCTAATCTAATCAAATCTAATTCAAATGAACAAAACCTTGAGTGGAGGAATTTGAATTTGAGTGTTTCTAACAATATTGTAGCTGAGTCACGAAAACTCGAGTCTGAGTCGAGTTTCAAGATCCCTGAGTTGAGCTGACACACAATTAGAAAAGGTCAATGTTCAACACAGAAGCCACAGCTGTCAGCGTGTTAAAGGGAGTTTAATTACTGTGTGTGACACTGAAGCCAACTTCTCCAACTTAAAAGTCCGAATGCAGTCAATGCTCGGGTTCAAGTCAATGTCTGAGTCATCAGTGATGAAGCCCAAATTGAGTCAAAGTCCTGAAAATCAGGACTTGAGTTGCACTTGAGTTTGATTCCTGTGCTGGTTTCTCATTAATCCTTCATATTTTGATTACTTTATAGGCACTGTTTTTCATTTGAAATTTCAATTTCAGTTGT
>NW_019509161.1:0-999 GCF_002814215.2 Seriola lalandi dorsalis
AAGTCAAAGTTATATGCATGTAATGACTTTTTATACCTTTCTATACTATGACTTTTTGCGGTGTTTTATGCCTTACTATGATATGAAGTTTTAAGCCTTTCTATACCATGACTTTTTATGCCTTACTATACTATGACGGTTTATGCCTTACTGTAATATGAGGTTTTATGCCTTACTATACTATGACTATTTATCTTTTGCTATAATATGACTTTTGATATCCTGCTATAATATGACTTTTGATAACTTACTATACTATGACTTTCTATGCCTTACTATACTATGACATTTTATGCCTAACTATATTATGATATTTTTATAACTTTTCATGCCTAATTTTACCATGACTTTTTTATGACTTTTTTTTTGCTTTACTATACTATAACTTTTTTTATGACTTTTAATGCCTTACTATACTATGACTTTTTTATGACTTTTTTTTGCCTTACTATACTATGTCGTTTTTATGACTTACTATACTATGAAGTTTTTTTGCCTTACTATACTATAACTTTTTTATGACTTTTTATGCCTTACTATACTATAACTTTTTAATGAATTTTTATGCCCTACTATACTATGATGTTTTTTATGACTTTTTATGCCTTACTGTACTATGACATTTTTTTTTACTTTTTATAGCTTACTATACTATGACTTTTATATGACGTTTTTTTGCCTTACTATACTATGATGTTTTTTATGAATTTTTATGCCTTGCTATAATATGAAATTTTTTGACTTTTTTTGCCTTACTATACTGTGACGTTTTTGTGACCTTGTTTGCCTTACTATACTATGACTTTTTTTTTACTTTTTATGGTTTACTATACTAAGACTTTTTTTATGACTTTTTATGGCTTACTATACTATGACTTTTTATGGCTAACTATTCTATGACATTTTTTTGCCGAATTATAATATGACTTTTTCATGACTTTTAATGCCTTACTATACTATAACTTTTTTATGACTTTTCATGCTCTACTATACTATGAC
>NW_019509162.1:0-1026 GCF_002814215.2 Seriola lalandi dorsalis
ATAGTATAGTAAGGCATGAAAAGTCATAAAAACGACATTGTGAATTAAGGCATAAAAAGTCATAGTATAGTAAGGCATAAAAAGTCATGAAAACGACATAGTATAGTAAGGCATAAAAAGTCATACTATAGTAAGGCATAAAAAGTCATAGTATAGTAAGGCATAAAAAGTCATGAAAACGACATAGTATAGTAAGGCATAAAAAGTCATACTATAGTAAGGCATAAAAAGTCATAGTATAGTAAGGTATAAAAACGTCATAATACAATAAGGCATAAAAAGTCATAGTATAGTAAGGCGTAAAAAGTCATAATAACGTCATAGTATATTAAGGCATATAAAGTCATAAAAAAGTCATAGTATTGTAAGGCATAAAAAGTCATAAAAATGACATAGTATATTAAGGCATAAAAAGTCATAAAAACGGCATAGTATAGTAAGGCATAAAAGTTCATGGTATAATAACGCATAAAAAGCATAGTATTGGGCGTCGTGTAGCAGAGTGGTCTAAGCAGGCGCCCCCTGTGTAAAGGTTACAGTCGGCCCCGGTTCGAATCCCGCATCGGACGGTCCTTCGCTGCACGTCCTTCCCCCTCACTATTTCTTGTCACTCTCCAATATACTGTCCATTAAAAGCATAAAAGCCCAAAAAATATTCTTTAAAAAAAAAAAAAGTCATAGTATAGTAAGGGATAAAAAGTCAGAGTATAATAAGGCATAAAAAGTCATAATAACGTCATAGTATAGTTAGGCATATAAAGTCATAAAAAAGTAAGGCATGAAAGGTCATAGTATAGTAAGGCATAAAAAGTCATAAAAACGTCATAGTATAATATGGCATAAAAAGTCATAATAACGTCATAGTATAGTTAGGCATATAAAGTCATAAAAAAGTCATAGTATTGTAAGGCATAAAAAGTCATAAAAACGTCATAGTATAGTAAGGCATAAAAAGTCATAGTATAGTAAGGCATAAAAAGTCATAAAAACGTTATAGTATAGTAAGGCATAAAAAGTCATAGTATA
>NW_019509163.1:0-884 GCF_002814215.2 Seriola lalandi dorsalis
ACTATACTATGTCGTTTTTATGACTTTTTATGCCTTACTGTACTATGTCGTTTTTATGACTTTTTATGCCTTATTATACGTGACTTTTATGCCTTACTATACTGTGACGTTTTTATGCCTTACTATACTATGACTTTTTATGCCTTACTATACTATGTCGTTTTTATGACTTTTTATGCCTTACTATACTATGATGTTTTTATGACTTTTTATGCCTTACTATACTATGACCTTTTATGCCTTACTACCCTATGTCGTTATTATGACTTTTTATGCCTTACTATACTATGTCGTTTTTATGACTTTTTATGCCTTACTGTGCTATGACGTTTTTATGACTTTTTATGCCTTACTGTACAATGACATTTTTATGACTTTTTATGCCTTACTATACTATGACATTTTTATGTCTTTTTATGCCTTACTATACTATGACTTTTTATGCCTTACTATACTATGTCGTTTTTATGACTTTTTATGCCTTACTATACTATGACTTTCTATGCCTTACTATACTATGACGTGTTTATGACTTTTTATGCCTTATATTACTATGTCGTATTTATGACTTTTTATGCCTTACTATACTATTACCTTTTATGCCTTACTATACTATGTCGTTTTTAAGACGTTTTATGCCTTACTATACTATGACGTTTTTATGACTTTTTATGCCTTACTATACTATGACTTTTTATGCCTTACTATACTATGTCGTTTTTATGACTTTTTATACCTTACTAAACTTTGACGTTTTTATGACTTTTTATGCCTTATTATACTATGACTTTTTATGCCTTACTATACTATGACGTTTTTATGACTTTTTATGCCTTACTGTACTATGACGTTTTTATGACTTTTTATGCCTTACTGTACTATGA
>NW_019509165.1:0-691 GCF_002814215.2 Seriola lalandi dorsalis
GTTATATAACACAAATGATGGAAAATGACCAACTCAAGTTCCCAGAATTCAAAGTTCCTGATCCTGAGCAGCAGCTGCAAATAAAAATAATCAGACTCAAACAAAGAAAAATTTCTGTTTTCTGAAATGAGCAAAGAAAATTCAATTAATTAAAAGTATTGATACTTACGATTCAATCACCATATCATCATGTTTAGAAGAAGAAAACGTTGCAGGTCCTGGTTCTGTTTCTGATCAGGTTGGACGTCCGGTTTCTGCTGCTGCTTCAGCCACAAGTCACAAATATGTTCCTGTTCTTGTTCCTGTTCTTGTTCCTGTTCTAGTTCTTGCTCTTGTTCTTGTTCTTGTTCCTGTTCTTGTTCCTGTTCTTGTTCTTGTTCCTGTTCTTGTTCTTGTTCTTGTTCCTGTTCTAGTTCTTGTTCTTGTTCTTGTTCCTGTTCTTGTTCTTGTTCCTGTTCCTGTTCTTGTTCCTGTTCTTGTTCCTGTTCTTGTTCTTGTTCTTGTTCCTGTTCTTGTTCTTGTTCCTGTTCTTGTTCTTGTTCCTTGTTCTTGTTCTTGTTCCTGTTCTTGTTCCTGTTCTTGTTCCTGTTCTTGTTCCTGTTCTTGTTCCTGTTCCTGTTCTTGTTCCTGTTCTTGTTCCTGTTCTTGTTCTTGTTCCTGTTCTTGTTCCTGTTCTTGTTCCTGTTCTTGT
>NW_019509166.1:0-1138 GCF_002814215.2 Seriola lalandi dorsalis
CGCCCATATGTAGAGGCTACAGTCCTCGCTCCAGCATAGTATAGTAAGGCACAAAAATGACATAGTATAGTAAGGCATAAAAAGGCATAAAAACGTCATAGTATAGTAAAGCATAAAAAGGCATAAAAACGACATAGTATGGTAAGGCATAAAAAGGCATAAAAACGTCATAGTATAGTAAGGCATAAAAAGGCATAAAAAGGACATAGTATAGTGAGGCATAAAAACGTCATAGTATAGTAAGGCATAAAAAGGCATAAAAACGTCATAGTATGGTAAGGCATAAAAAGGCATAAAAACGTCATAGTATAGTAAGGCAGAAAAACGTCATAGTATAGTAAGGCATAAAAAGGCATAAAAACGTCATAGTATAGTAGGGCATGAAAAGTCATAGTATAGTAAGGCATAAACAGGCATAAAAACGTCATAGTATAGTCAGGCATAAACAGGCATAAAAACGTCATAGTATAGTAAGGCATAAAAAGGCCTAAAAACGTCATAGTATAGTAAGGCATAAAAAGGCATAAAAACGTCATAGTATAGTTAGGCATAAAAACGCATAAAAACAACATAATATAGTAAGGCATGAAAAGTCATAAAAACGTCATAGTATAGTAAGGCATAAAAAGGCATAAAAACGTCATAGTATAGTTAGGCATGAAAAGTCATAGTATAGTAAGGCATAAACAGGCATAAAAACGTCATAGTATAGTCAGGCATAAACAGGCATAAAAACGTCATAGTATAGTAAGGCCGAAAAAGGCATAAAACGACATAGTATAGTAAGGCATAAAAACGTCATAGTATAATAAGGCATAAAAAGGCATAAAACGACATATAATAGTAAGGCATAAGAACTTCATAGTATTGTAAGGCATAAAAAGGCATAAAAACGTCATAATATAGTAAGGCATAAAAAGGCATATAAACGACATAGTATAGTGAGGCATAAAAACGTCATAATATAGTAAGGCATAAAAAGGCATATAAACGACATAGTATAGTGAGGCATAAAAACGTCATAGTATAGTAAGGCATAAAAAGGCATAAAAACGTCATAGTATAGTAAGGCATAAAAACGTCATAGTATAGTAAGGCATAAAAAGGCATAAAAACGACATAGTATAGTAAGGCATAA
>NW_019509167.1:0-936 GCF_002814215.2 Seriola lalandi dorsalis
GTGTGTGTGTGTGTGTGTGTGTGTGTGTGTGTGTGTGTGTGTGTGTGTCTCATCAGTATTCAGCTGACTTTCATTAAACAGTGAAAACAGCAGCAGCCGATCGATCGTCTCAGAGAAACAGCTGCAAAAATATAAATATTAAAACACAGGTGCACTCTGGGTAGTTTCTGCTGTACTCAGGATTAATGTTTATCCTCACCTGCAGAGAGCTTCAACGTCAACCTCACCTTTTGTTTCCAGATGAGGTTGCTATGGAAACATGGTTGGAGTTTTACATCACAACAACAACACAACAACAGCACAACAACATCACAACAGCACAACAACATCACAACAACACAACAACATCACAACAGCACAACAACATCACAACAACACAACAACACAACAACACAACAACAGCACAACAACAGCACAACAACATCACAACAGCACAACAACATCACAACAACACAACAACACAACAACACAACAACAGCACAACAACAGCACAACAACATCACAACAACACAACAACATCACAACAACACAACAACAGCACAACACAACAACAGCACAACAACAGCACAACAACATCACAACAGCACAACAACACAACAACACAACAACACAACAACACAACAGCACAACAACACAACAACACAACAACACAACAACACAACAACAGCACAACAACAGCACAACAACATCACAACAACACAACAACATCACAACACAACAACACAACAACACAACAACACAACAACAGCACAACAACAGCACAACAACACAACAACACAACATCACAACAGTACAACAACATCACAACAACACAACAACAGCACCCCCCCCCCATTAATCCACTCTCATTTGTCGTCTGACAGGTTTTACCTGCAGATCTCAGGTCTTCTCTCCTCCCAGCTCTGTTTTCCAATTACCCCCCCCCCCCCCCCCCCC
>NW_019509168.1:0-860 GCF_002814215.2 Seriola lalandi dorsalis
CACTCCCCTTTAAAAGCTGCACTGCACAGACTGCTGTTCACATCAGTCATGATGAAACTTTCATGTGTCCGTTCTTGCGCAGTTGACAACAAATACGCAACATAAACCGATGCAACCAAATTCAGACAACGCAACAAGACAACGCAGCCGAACAGAGACAAGACAACGTAACGCAACCGAACATAGACAAGACAACGCAACGGAACAGAGACAACGCAACGCAACCGAACAGAGACAAGACAACGCAACCGAACTGAGACAACACAACACAACCGAACTGAGACAACGCAACAAGACAACGCAACCGAACAGAGACAAGACAACGCAACCGAACAGAGACAACGCAACGCAACGGAACAGAGACAACGCAACCGAACAGAGACAACGCAACACAAACAAACTGAGACAAGACAACGCAACCGAACTGAGACAAGACAACGCAACCGAACAGAGACAACGCAACACAAACAAACTGAGACAAGACAACGCAACCGAACAGAGACAACGCAACACAAACAAACTGAGACAAGACAACGCAACCGAACAGAGACAACGCAACGCAACAAGACAACGCAACCAAACTGAGACAACGCAACAAGACAACGCAACCGAACTGAGACAAGACAACGCAACAAGACAACGCAACCAAATCTTGTTCATGGTTGAGCAGTTTACAGTAACACCTTTGAGTCACCTTTACTCAACCACTCAGGTGTAACTGTGTCTACTACAGGTGTAAACATTTCCACTAAAAGTGAGAAGGAAGAAGTCGTCCTCGTTGGCTTGGAGGATTGCTGCCTTTTTAAATCAGTCATGCGCACACACACACACACACACACACACACACACACACACACACA
>NW_019509170.1:0-781 GCF_002814215.2 Seriola lalandi dorsalis
ACAGACATTTAAAAGACTGTGACTACATTACCCAGAAGGCCGTGTGTGTGTGTATGTCCCGCAGACGAGCTGGATGACCTGCTGGTGGACAACAGGAAGGTGATGCTGCAGAGCATCGCAGACGACCTGAGAGCCAGTCTGCCTCTGGACGCCATGTTACCCTCTGAGACCACCGCCCACCACAAGGTACGACACTGATATCACATAATACTGCAAACAAGTACTTCAAATGGCTGAGAAAACTGTCGCACATTAAAGTTCTGGGTAACGAAATAATATTATGAGTAATTAGTAGTTTCATATCGGGTTGTAAGCAGCGGAGGAAGAAGAATTCTTTACTTGAGTAAAGTCAGAAGTACTAACACATCACTGATGATGATGATGATGATGATGGTGATGATGATGATGATGATGATGGTGATGACGATGATGATGGTGATGATGATGGTGATGATGATGATGGTGATGATGATGGTGATAATGATGATGATGGTGATGATAATGATGATGATGATGATGATGATGATGATGATGATGGTGGTGATGATGATGATGATGGTGATGATGATGATGATGATGGTGATGATGATGATGATGGTGGTGATGATAATGATGATGGTGATGATGATGGTGATGGTGGTGATGATGATGATGATGGTGATGATGATGATGATGATGGTGATGATGATGATGATGGTGGTGATGATAATGATGATGGTGATGATGATGGTGATGGTGGTGATGATGATGATGATGGTGATGATGATGATGATGATGGTGA
>NW_019509171.1:0-633 GCF_002814215.2 Seriola lalandi dorsalis
CTATACTATGACGTTTTTATGTCTTTTAATGCCTTACTATATCATGATGTTTTTAAGAAATTTTATGCCCTACTATACTATGACGTTTTTATAGATATGTTATGCATTACTATACTATGACTTTTTTATGCTTCACTATATTATGACTTTTTATGGCTTTTTATGCCTTACTATACTATAACGTTTTAATGACATTTTATGCCTTACTATGACGTTTTTATGTCTTTTAATGCCTTACTATACTATGACGTTTTTATGACTTTTTTTGTCTTACTATACTATGACTTTTATTTCGACATTTTTGTGCCTTACTATACTATTACTTTTTTTGACATTTTGTGCCTTACTATACTTTGACATTTTTTGACATTTTTATGCCTACTATACTATGACGTTTTTTGACATTTTATGCCTTACTATACTATGACGTTTTTTTGACATTTTTATGCCTTACTATACTATGACGTTTTTTTGACATTTTTATGCCTTACTATACTATGACTTTTTTATGTCTTTTTATGCCTTACTATACTATGATGTTTTTGTGCCTTACTATATTATGAAATTTTTATGACATTTTATGCCATACCATACCTTGACTTTTTTTGATGTTTTTGCGCCTTATTATACTAT
>NW_019509172.1:0-815 GCF_002814215.2 Seriola lalandi dorsalis
ATAGTATAGTAAGGCATAAAAAGGACATAGTATAGTAAGGCAAAAAAAGTCATAAAAAAGTCATAGTATAGTAAGGCAAAAAAAGTCATAAAAAAGTCATAGTATAGTAAGGCATAAAAAGTCATAAAAAAGTCATAGTATAGTAAGGCATAAAAACGACATAGTATAGTAAGGCAAAAAAAAGTCATAAAAAAGTCATAGTATAGTAAGGCATGAAAACTCATAAAAATGTCATAGTATAGTAAGGCTTAAAAAGTCATAAAAAAGTCATGGTATAGTAAGGCATAAAAATGACATAGTATAGTAAGGCTTAAAAAGTCATAAAAAAGTCATAGTATAGTAAGGCATAAAAATGTCATAGTATAGTAAGGCAAAAAAAGTCATAAAAAAGTCATAGTATAGTAAGGCATAAAAAGTAATAAAAAAGTCATAGTATAGTAAGGTATAAAAACGACATAGTATAGTAAGGCAAAAAAAGTCATAAAAAAGTCATAGTATAGTAAGGCATAAAAACGACATAGTATAGCAAGGCATAAAAAAGACATAGTATAGTAAGGCAAAAAAAGTCATAAAAATGTCATAGTATAGTAAGGTATAAAAACTCATAAAAATGTCATAGTATAGTAAGGCATAAAAAGGACATAGTATAGTAAGGCAAAAAAGTCATAAAAAAGTCATAGTATAAAGGCATAAAAAGTCATAAAAAAGTCATAGTATAGTAAGGCATAAAAACGACATAGTATAGTAAGGCATAAAAAAGACATAGTATAGTAAGGTATAAAAACGACATAGTATAGTAAGGCAAAAAAAGTCAT
>NW_019509173.1:0-663 GCF_002814215.2 Seriola lalandi dorsalis
AATGCCAGTTTGAAGACATGTTGCCTCTTGTTTTATTAAAAAAAACAACACAGAATATGAGATATTTCCCACACGGACGGACAAGCTGAAAACAATATGCCTCCAGCACTCGCTATCGCTGGCATGAAAACCTGGACTCATCTCTAATTTAAACTGTACACAGAGACAGATTCTCAGGGCAGGGTTCAACATCCTGATGGTCTGAGGATCTCCATCTGTTGGATTTGTGACAGAGGCATTGTGCTGATTGTGGAAACTGGTCCATTACTTTGACTGTAGCTCTGGTGTTGCACCTTCTGATGTGTAAGTCCTGCAGAGTAGGGGCTATAGCCAGGGGTAAAAGTAGCAGTGACGTGCAGTCAGGTGAGGCAGGTGAGGCACTTTTTTTTTCTTTCCATGATGGCAGGTGAGGCACTCACCTGCCATCATGGAAAGAAAAAAAAAAAAAGTAAAAAGAAAAAAAAAATGTTTTTATTGTTATTAAATTGTTATATGTATACAGTGATTATACTATAAAGTTATTTTCCATTTAACTTCACCAGTTTTAGATTATTTTTATTCAAAATCGCTGAATTTTGACATTTACCGTTCAAATACTGAGAAGAGACTTGCGGTGAGGCAGCAGCCAGCTGAGCCTCACCATGGATTGCGCAATGACTCGGC
>NW_019509174.1:0-990 GCF_002814215.2 Seriola lalandi dorsalis
GTAAGGCATAAAAAGTCATAGTATAGTAAGGCATAAAAAACGTCATAGTATAGTAAGGCATAAAAAGTCATAGTATAGTAAGGCATAAAAAGTCATAAAAAAATTATAGTATAGTACGGCATAAAAAGTCATGAAAACGATATAGTATAGTAAGGCATAAAAAGTCATAGTACAGTAAGATATAAAAAAGTCATAGTATAGTAAGGCATAAAAAGTCATAAAAATGTCATAGTACAGTAAGGCATAAAAAGTCATAGTATAGTAAGGCATAAAAAGACTTAAAAACGTCATAGTATAGTAAGGCATAAAAAGTAAAAAAAAAAGTCATAGTATAGTAAGGCATAAAAAGTCATAGTATAGTAAGGTATAAAAAGTCATAAAAATGACATAGTATAGTAAGGCATAAAAGTCATAGTATAGTAAGGCATAAAAAGTTATAAAAACGACATAGTATAGTAAGGCACAAAAAGTCATAAAAAAAGTCATAGTATAGTAAGGCATAAAAAGTCATAGTATAGTAAGGCATAAAAAGTCACAAAAACGACATAGTATAGTAAGGCACAAAAAGTCATAAAAAAAGTCATAGTATAGTAAGGCATAAAAAGTCATAAAAACGTCCTAGTATAGTAAGGCATAAAAAGTCATAAAAACGATATAGTACAGTAAGGCATAAAAAGTCATAAAAACGTCATAGTATAGTAAGGCATAAAAAGTCATAAAAACCACATAATATTGTCAGGAATAAAAAGTCATAGTATAGTAAGGCATAAAAAGTCATAAAAACATCATAGTGTAGTAAGACATAAAAAGTCATAGTATAGTAAGGCATAAAAAAAAAATAGTATAGTAAGGCATAAAAAGTCATAAAAACGACATAGTATAGTAAGGGATAAAAAGTCATAGTATAGTAAGGCATAAAAAACGTCATAGTATAGTAAGGCATAAAAAGTCATAAAAATGGCATAGTATAGTAAGGCATTAAGGCATAAA
>NW_019509175.1:0-607 GCF_002814215.2 Seriola lalandi dorsalis
CAGGTAGGAATCTGACTTGTTAGACTTATTTTAAAAGCTTATGGTTGAACAATTGCATATAATATTTCTCTTTGTTTTTTAAATAACTCCATCGTAAAATGATGGGAGGTGAAAACTTTCTCTCCTTAAACTGAGAGAGGGGGAGATTAAAGGCAAAATAATATATATATATATATATATATATACCGTGTTATCCATGACTGATTCATCCATCTCTTTTTTGTTGTTTCCTTCAAAAACTCTCTGGTACTTTCTAGAAAAACTCTGGTACTTTCTTCTCGGTTGTCTCGTTGAAGGTCAGGGTAGTTCTGCGCACTCTGTGTCTGTGCAGTTGAGAAAGGGACTCCAGAAAGGAACACATCAAAGCCAGGAACACTGATGTCACAATGACACCTGGAATGTAATTACCTTTCATACACACACACGTTCTGTTGTCATGGAAACATTCTTTAACCTAATGCATTCCCTATACCTTCACGCTATTAAAACCAGAACTTAATACTTTTATTTATATTAATATTTAATAATTATAATCCAATAATATCATGTTTTATATTAATCTGAAATGTGACTTTTTTTTGTATTTCCATTTTTTTTTTTTTTTTTT
>NW_019509176.1:0-899 GCF_002814215.2 Seriola lalandi dorsalis
GTCATTTTTGTGACTTTTTATGCTGTACTACACTATGTAATTTTTATGACATTTTATGCCTTACTATACTATGTCGTTTCTATGACTTTTTTTACCTTATCATACTATGACGTTTTTATGACTTTTTATGCCTTACTATACTATGTCGTTTTTATGACTTATCATACTATGTCGTTTTTATCACTTTTTATACCTTACTATACTATGACGTTTTTAAGCCTTACTATACATGACGTTTTTATGCATTACTATACTATGACGTTTTTATGACTTTTTATGCCTTACTATACTACGTCGTTTTTATGCCTTACTATACTATGACATTTTTATGACTTTTTATGCCTTACTATACTATGACGTTTTTAAGCCTTACTATACTATGACGTTTTTATGCATTACTATACTATGACATTTTTATGACTTTTTATGCCTTACTATACTATGTCGTTTTTATCACTTTTTATGCCTTATTATACTATGTCGTTTTTATCACTTTTTATGCCTTACTATACTATGTCGTTTTTATGCCTTATTATACTATGTCGTTTTTATCACATTTTATGCCTTATTATACTATGTTGTTTTTATCACTTTTTATGCCTTATTATACTATGTCGTTTTTATGCCTTATTATACTATGTCGTTTTTATGCCTTATTATACTATGTCGTTTTTATGACTTTTTATGCCTTACTATACTATGTCGTTTTTATGCCTTATTATACTATGTCGTTTTTATGCCTTATTATACTATGTCGTTTTTATGACTTTTTATGCCTTACTATACTATGTCGTTTTTATGCCTTATTATACTATGTCGTTTTTATGACTTTTTATGCCTTACTATACTATGTCGTTTTTATGCCTTATTATACTATGTCGTTTTTATGACTTTTTATG
>NW_019509177.1:0-586 GCF_002814215.2 Seriola lalandi dorsalis
TGCCCAGTGAAAGGCTGATATCGACAGAGAGGAGAGGGGAGGAATGTATCCTTCACTATTTGTCTGCAAAGGTGCTGCAGCTGCCCGACATCCATTAGGGAGCATTAGTGCAGACAGTCCTGGATGTGTTCATAGAGGATGGCGTTGTTGTCGACATCAAAGGGTGGTAGCTGATTTTGTATTCCACAGTAACTACTACTACTTACTGATTGTGCAACCATATTTTTTTTTTTTTTTTTTGCTCATTTAGCCTTAGCCTGCGTCTCTCTGTGAATATGGAAACAGAGACGGAAAACGAGGCTGCACTTGTCAGCATCAAAGTTTGATTTGTTTTCGCAACAAATGGGCAATACACCTCTGTCTGTTTTGCTTCTTGTTTGTTTACTGTTTGTGTGAGACAGAGAGAGAGAGAGAGAGAGAGAGAGAGAGAGAGAGATAGATGTCTTTTATACATCTGATTGCCTTAATCTCAGCAGAACGCACACAGAGTACCTTGAGACATGACTATTTTATTATTTCGTACAAACAGATGCAGTTTGAAACCCAGCGAGGGCGGGAAGATTTAAAAAAAAAAAAAAAAAAAAAA
>NW_019509178.1:0-665 GCF_002814215.2 Seriola lalandi dorsalis
GTGTGTGTCAGAGTGTGTGTCAGGTGTGTGTCAGAGTGTGTGTCAGGTGTGTGTCAGGTGTGTGTGTCAGGTGTATGTGTCAGAGTGTGTGTCAGGTGTGTGTCAGAGTGTGTGTCAGAGTGTGTGTCAGGTGTGTGTCAGAGTGTGTGTCAGGTGTGTGTCAGAGTGTGTGACAGAGTGTGTGTCAGGTGTGTGTCAGAGTGTATGTCAGGTGTGTGTCAGAGTGTGTGTCAGGTGTGTGTCAGAGTGTGTGTCAGAGTGTGTGTCAGGTGTGTGTCAGAGTGTGTGTCAGAGTGTGTGTGTCAGAGTGTGTGTCAGAGTGTATGTCAGGTGTGTGTCAGAGTGTGTGTCAGGTGTGTGTGTCAGGTGTGTGTCAGAGTGTGTGTCAGGTGTGTGTGTCAGGTGTGTGTGTCAGAGTGAGAGAGAAAGACTGGTTTAGAACAGAAAACGTTCACACTGACCTCAGACACTGAATCCTGGTCTCTGGTTTGACCGTTCGTCTGTTGTTGTTCGTATTTGCACAATCCGCCTCCCTGCGACTCTTCTGCTGTTAAAAAATTTGACACTTCATTTAGTCAAACAATTACATTGGTCATTGCGAATTTATTAAGAAGATAATTTATCACTATAAAATCAAACTTCCTGTTCCTGCTCTGTGGTGTGTG
>NW_019509179.1:0-680 GCF_002814215.2 Seriola lalandi dorsalis
TTTTTTTTTTTTGCCAACAGTTATCACAAAGGTTCATTTAAACATTTCCTGTGTTACCTGTTCGATGCTGTAGTCTGTGATGTTCACCAGCTGGTTGCCCTTGGCGGTCAGGGCCCAGATATCGGCTCTGAACAGGAGATCGTGCACTGAGAAGATGCCCAGGTTCTGGATCTGCATGTCGACAGTAAAGGAACAGAATGAAAACAGGGTTAGAAAAGTCTGTTTCTGCAGTTATACTGTTAGAAAGTGTCGATATGCAAAGGTCTGCCATCTTTATGTGGAGGTCTGTATGAGGATGTCTGTCTGTCTGTCTGTCTGTCTGTCTGTCTGTCTGTCTGCAGAGGTCTGTCTGTCTGCAGAAGTCTGTCTGTCTGTCTGCAGAGGGCTGTCTGTCTGTCTGTCTGTCTGTCTGTCTGTCTGTCTGTCTGTCTGTCTGCAGAAGTCTGTGTGTCTGTCTGCAGAGGTCTGTCTGTCTGTCTGCAGAGGTCTGTCTGTCTGTCTGCAGAGGTCTTTCTGTCTGTCTGCAGAGGTCTGTCTGTCTGTCTGCAGAGGTCTTTCTGTCTGTCTGTCTGTCTGTCTGTCTGCAGAGGGCTGTCTGTCTGTCTGTCTGTCTGTCTGTCTGTCTGTCTGTCTGTCTGTCTGCAGAAGTCTGTGTGTCTGTCTGCAGAGGTCTGTCTGTC
>NW_019509181.1:0-917 GCF_002814215.2 Seriola lalandi dorsalis
AAAACGTCATAGTATAGTAAGGCATAAAAACGTCATAGTATAGTATGTCAAGAAATGTCATAAAATAGTAAGAAATAAAAATGTGAAAAAAACATCATAGTATAGTATGTCAAAAAACGTCATAGTATAGTAAGGCATAAAAATGCCAAAACACCTCATAAAATAGTAAGGCATAAAAACGTCATAGTATAGTATGTCAAAAAATGTCATAAAATAGTAAGGCATTAAAATGTGAAAAAAAACGTCATAAAATAGTAAGGCATAAAAACGTCATAGTAAAGTGTGCAAAAAAAGTAAAAAAAAAACGTCATAGTATAGTATGTCAAAAAACGTCATAGTATAGTAAGGCTTAAAAAAGTAAAAAAAAAGTCATAGTATAGTAAGGCATTAAAATGTGAAAAAAACATCATAGTATAGTATGTCAAAAAACGTCATAAAATAGTAAGGCATTAAAATGTGAAAAAAAGTCATAGTATAATAAGGTATTAAAATGTGAAAAAAACATCATAGTATAGTATGTCAAAAAACGTCATAAAATAGTAAGGCATAAAAACGTCAAAAAACGTCATAGTATAGTAAGTCAAAAAATGCCAAAACACCTCATAAAATAGTAAGGCATTAAAATGTAAAAAAAACGTCATAAAATAGTAAGGCATAAAAACGTCATAGTATAGTGTGCAAAAAAAGTAAAAAAAAAAAAACGTCATCGTATAGTATGTCAAAAAACGTCATAGTATAGTAAGGCATAAAAACGTCATAGTATAGTGTGCAAAAAAAGTAAAAAAAAAAACGTCATAGTATAGTAAGGCATTAAAATGTGAAAAAAACGTCATAGTACAGTATGTCAAAAAACGTCATAAAATAGTAAGGCATAAAAACGTCATAGTATAGAAAAAAGTTAAAAAAAAACGTCATAG
>NW_019509182.1:0-950 GCF_002814215.2 Seriola lalandi dorsalis
TGTTCAGACCTGCATTAACATGCGTCTCTGGTGGTCCGATCACAAGTGGACAGTTCACACCTGGCATTAACATGCGCCTCCACATGCATCTCAAGTGACCACTTGTGATTGGATCTCACTTCGCTCTATATGCAAATAAATATATGTGTGTTGTTTTTAACCAGTCTGACGAGAGGGAGAGAGAGAGAGAGACAGAGAGTAGTAGAGAGGGGTTGAGTGAATTGTTGCTCTGCTCACAGTCAGATCAGCTTTTAGCTATTTAAGATAGTAAAATATTTTGGGTTCATTATAAACTGTGTTAGAACTAAGTCTGTGACAGAGGATGTCAGTAGAGTAGGCGGTCCTTCAGAGGGCGTCAGTAGAGTAGGCGGTCCTTCAGAGGATGTCAGTAGAGTAGGCGGTCCTTCAGAGGACGTCAGTAGAGTAGGCGGTCCTTCAGAGGAAGTCAGTAGAGTAGGCGGTCCTTCAGAGGAAGTCAGTAGAGTAGGCGGTCCTTCAGAGGATGTCAGTAGAGTAGGCGGTCCTTCAGAGGATGTCAGTAGAGTAGGCGGTCCTTCAGAGGACGTCAGTAGAGTAGGCGGTCCTTCAGAGGACGTCAGTAGAGTAGGCGGTCCTTCAGAGGGCGTCAGTAGAGTAGGCGGTCCTTCAGAGGGCGTCAGTAGAGTAGGCGGT
Organism: Seriola lalandi dorsalis; assembly: GCF_002814215.2. Taxonomy (NCBI): domain Eukaryota; kingdom Metazoa; phylum Chordata; class Actinopteri; order Carangiformes; family Carangidae; genus Seriola; species Seriola lalandi. Next base: position 673 of record NW_019509182.1, read on the forward strand.
CCTTCAGAGGACGTCAGTAGAGTAGGCGGTCCTTCAGAGGACGTCAGTAGAGTAGTTGTTCCTTCAATGTGGCCAGGATACTTTCACGTTGACACTGCTAAAAGAATGTGGCCTCATGTGGTCCAGACCACCTCTGACTGTGGTCTGAGTGATCGGATCTCAAATGCGTCTTCAATGCATCCTGGGTGGGCTCACACCTGAACTTAGAGCTGACCGCCTGTGATCAGATCACCTGAGACGGATGCTAATACCAGGTCTATAAAGGTCTGAGCAGGTCT
>NW_019509184.1:0-528 GCF_002814215.2 Seriola lalandi dorsalis
AGAATGCAGAAAAGTGTCCAGGCTGTGGCGGTATTCAAGAAGCCACGGGGCCCAAAGCCTCCTGGGAAATAGGACGGGGCCGAGTCTGAAGGTTCAGTGTTGTGGACGCACGGCGGAGACTGACGGGAGGCTTGTGACCCACTCACGCTGTCGTCTTAACATCGAGCTGAAGACGAGGCGGCAGCTCAGCAGCGTGGGAACAGACGACATGTGACCGACCCGGAGTCAAGGTCAAATGATGTGAGAGGAGGTGTCGGACCATGAACCATGAGCTGTGTCAAATACTGTCAAGATGTTAAAGCTCCTCCAGTGTAAAGGTCTGTGTCCATGTGTCGTGTGATTATAGATTATAGATCAGCTCTAGCTTCTATATTAATACTGTCAAAGTATCAAAGCCTCAGTCCACAGAGAAATGCACACAGCCTGTATTCAGAAACTGAGCCTTAAAACCAGCCGTCAGGACTTCTGGAACTTTGTGATGTCACAACAAAGCAGCCACCAAGCCCCGCCCACCTGGACCCACCATCC
>NW_019509185.1:0-896 GCF_002814215.2 Seriola lalandi dorsalis
ACTATACTGTGACCTTTTTTTAAAAAATATTTTTATGCCTTACTATACTATGACGTTTTTTGACATTTTTATGCCTTACTATACTATGACGTTTTTTTAATATCTTTTCACCTTACTATACTATAACATTTTTTTATATTTTTATGCCTTACTATACTGTGACATTTTTTAAATATTTTTTTGCCTTACTATAGACGACATTTTTAAAATATTTTTATGCCTTATTATACTATGACATTTTTGACATTTTATGCCTTACTATACTGTGACATTTTAAAAAAAAATATTTTTATGACTTACTATACTATGACGTTTTTTTTAAAAATATTTTTATGCCTTACTATACTATGACGTTTTTTGACATTTTTATGCCTTACTATACTATGACATTTTTTTTTTTTTATGCCTTACTTTACTATGACATTTTTGACATTTTTATGCCTTACTATACTATGACATTTTTTAAATATTTTTTTGCCTTACTATACTATGAGGTTTTTTGACATTTTTATGCCTTACTATACTATGACCTTTTTTTAAAAAATATTTTTATGCCTTACTATACTATGTTTTTTTTTAAATATTTTTATGCCTTACTATAATATGACATTTTTGACATTTTATGCCTTACTATACTGTGACCTTTTTTAAAAAAATATTTTTATGCATTACTATACTATGACATTTTTGACATTTTTATGCCTTACTATACTATGACATTTTTGAAATATTTTTATGCCTTACTATACTATGACATTTTTTTTTACATTTTTATGCCTTACTATATTATGACATTTTTATGCCTTACTATACTATGACATTTTTTTTATGCCTTACTATACTATGACATTTTTGACATTTTTATGCCTTACTATACTATAACATTTTTTAAATAT
>NW_019509186.1:0-882 GCF_002814215.2 Seriola lalandi dorsalis
GGAGGATGAGGAGCTGTTGGGCGGTGAGGACGAAGAGCAGAGGAGGAGCAGCAGAGAGGCATTTGTGAAGATCGCAGTGAACTTCCTGAGGAGAATGAAGCAGGAGGAGCTGGCTGACTGTCTGCAGAGCAGTAAGAGGATTTCTCTAAAGATTCAACATGATGGAGAAATGAGACATTTACTAACATCAACACATGGAGGGAAATATGGTCAAAGAGTCATTCTCTAGAGGAATTAAATGTCCTATTTTCTCAGATCTTGTTTCTTGTTTGTTCATTCAGGACATTTTGCTGCAGTTTGTCGACGTAAACTCAAATCTAACCTGAAGAAGAAGTTCCCGTTTGTGTTTGAGGGGATCGCTAAAGCAGGAAACCCAACCCTTCTGAACCAGATCTACACAGAGCTCTACATCACAGAGGGAGGGACTGGAGAGGTCAATGATCAACATGAGGTCAGACAGATTGAAACAGCATCCAGGAAACCAGTCAGACCAGAAATAACCATCAGACAAGAAGACATCTTTAAAGCCTCACCTGGAAGAGACAGACCAATCAGAACAGTGATGACAAAGGGAGTGGCTGGCATTGGGAAAACAGTCTTAACACAGAAGTTCACTCTGGACTGGGCTGAAGACAAAGCCAACCAAGACATACAGTTCACATTTCCATTCACCTTCAGAGAGCTGAATGTGCTGAAAGAGAGAAAGTTCAGCTTGGTGGAACTTGTTCATCACTTCTTTACTGAAACCAAAGAAGCAGGAATCTGCAGGTTTGATCAGTTCCAGGTCGTGTTCATCTTTGACGGTCTGGATGAGTGTAGTCTTCCTCTGGACTTCCACAACACTGAGATCCTGACTGATGTTACAGAGTCCACCTCAGTGGA
>NW_019509187.1:0-654 GCF_002814215.2 Seriola lalandi dorsalis
CTCTACTATAATATGTATTTTTTTGGCATTTTTATGCCTTACTATACTGTGACGTTTTGTGCCTGACTATACTATGACGTTTTTTGCCATTTTTATGCTCTACTAGAATATCACTTTTTTTTGGCATTTTTATGCCTTACTATACTATGACGTTTTGTGCCTGACTATACTATGACGTTTTTTTATCATTTTTATGCCTTATTATACTATGACGTTTTTTTTAATTTTATGCCATACTATACACAATACTATGATTTTTTATGATATGTCACGGAGTAGTATACTGATATTTTATATACCTTTCTATACAAGGCACTCATAATGCAGTAGCATGGTGGTAGAATGGTTAGGACTATTCCCTCACACTGAGAAGGGCAAGGGTTCAAACCCTGGTTTCAGGCTTTTATATACTGTGACATTTTTGCGCCATCCTATACTATGATGTTTTTTGATATTTATATGTCTTACTATACAATTATGTTTTCATGACATTTTATGCCTAATGGACAATCTTTTGTGATATATCATGGATTAGTATGCTAAAATATCCTTAATATCATGCTATACCATGAGCTTGTGATGCAGAAGTATTGTTGTACAATGGTCAGGACTGCTGCCTCACACTGGCAAGGTCATGGGTTCAATCCCTGGTTT
>NW_019509189.1:0-494 GCF_002814215.2 Seriola lalandi dorsalis
AGTCAGTCAGTCAGTCACTCAGTCAGTCACTCAGTCAGTCAGTCAGTCAGTCACTCAGTCAGTCACTCAGTCAGTCAGTCAGTCAGTCAGTCATTCACTCAGTCACTCAGTCACTCAGTCACTCAGTCAGTCACTCAGTCACTCAGTCAGTCAGTCAGTCAGTCAGTCAGTCAGTCATTCACTCAGTCACTCAGTCACTCAGTCACTCAGTCAGTCACTCAGTCAGTCACTCAGTCAGTCAGTCAGTCACTCAGTCAGTCAGTCAGTCAGTCAGTCAGTCAGTCAGTCACTCAGTCAGTCACTCAGTCAGTCACTCAGTCAGTCAGTCAGTCAGTCAGACAGTGCTGCTGTGGTCCAGCCATGAATCTGACCACATGACTCTCTTCTCTGAAACTTTCCCTGGCTGCTTGTTGTTGTCAGAATACAATTGAAACAATCCTCCTGTTGGTCACAAAGCAGCTGCTGGTCCGGCTTCACAGAACATCTCACACATG
>NW_019509190.1:0-606 GCF_002814215.2 Seriola lalandi dorsalis
ACCTACAGGCCATGCAATCACTCAAGTGCAACACACATCACCTGCATTTCAAAAGCAGAAAACGATGCGTGCAGGTGTTCTGTCACATGTCACATGATGCATGGGTGTGTTGCTCTTCACATCACGACTCAACTGACGGAATCAAAGAATGACAAAATATGAAAATACACTGCACATTTAATAGTTCAGTACTTCTGAATAAGGGCAGTTACAATCTCAGCTTGCAGATGTATCATTGTCTGAATTCCCATTGCTGAGGGTGTAGGCATATGTCTGTAGTGTATATACAAAGACAGATAAGTTGATATACGCATGCATATATGCATACACAAACTCTGCTACACACACACACACACACACACACACACACACACACACAGGTACAAAATTATACCAATCCTGCCTTTCTTAAGGGGCCCTGTGCCACCAGAACAATAGTTTTGCCCTACAGAGTGCCTGTATGAAATATAACCCCATTCCCCCAGCCAGGAACCTGTGGTTTTGTGATAAATCGCTCTCTGAGCTGCTATATACAAGAGGAAAACATGCATAACCACGACCTGGGCACAGGACACAGCTCTGCTGCCTAGAGCTCTCACTGCATTA
>NW_019509191.1:0-948 GCF_002814215.2 Seriola lalandi dorsalis
CTATGATGTTTTTATGACTTTTTATGCCTTACTATACTATGACATTTTTTGCCTTACTATACTATGATGTTTTTATGACTTTTTATGCCTTACTATACTATGACATTTTTTGCCTTACTATACTATGATGTTTTTATGACTTTTTATGCCTTACTATACTATGACATTTTTATGACTTTTTATGCCTTACTATACTATGATGTTTTTATGACTTTTTTTGCCTTACCATACTATGAAGTTTTTATGACTTTTTATGCCTTACTATACTATGACATTTTTTGCCTTACTATTCTATGAAGTTTTTATGACTTTTTATGCGTTACTATACTATGACATTTTTTGCCTTACTATTCTATGACATTTTTGTGACTTTTTATGCCTTACTGTACTATGAAATCTTTTTGCCTTACTATTATATGACATTTTTATGACTTTTTATGCCTTACTATACTATGACATTTTTTGCCTTACTATACTATGATGATTTCATGACTTTTTATGCCTTACTATACTATGACATTTTTATGACTTTTTATGCCTTACTATACTATGACATTTTTATGACTTTTTATGCCTTAATATACTATGATGTTGTTATGACATTTTATGCCTTCTATACTATGATGTTTTTTGCCTTACTATACTACGACATTTTTATGACTTTTTATGCCTTACTGTACTATGATGTTTTTTGCCTTACTATACTATGATGTTTTTTGCCTTACTATACTATGACATTTTTATGACTTACTATACTATGACGTTTTTATCACTTTTTATGCCTTACTGTACTATGATGTTTTTTGCCTTACTATACTATGATGTTTTTTGCCTTAATATTCTATGATGTTTTTATGACTTTTTATGCCTTACTATACTATGACATTTTTTGCCTTACTATACTATGACATTTTTTGCCTTACTATACTATGATGTTTTTATGACTTT
>NW_019509192.1:0-1249 GCF_002814215.2 Seriola lalandi dorsalis
ACTATACTATGTCGTTTTTATGCCTTTTAGTGCCTTACTATACTATGTCGTTTTTATGCCTTACTATACTATGTTGTTTTTATGCCTTACTATACTATGACGTTTTTATGACTTTTTATGCCTAACTATATTATGTCGTTTTTAATGCTTTTAATGCCTTACTATACTATGTCGTTTTTATGCCTTACTACACTATGATGTTTTTATGACTTTTTATGCCTTACTATACTATGACATTTTTATGACTTTTAATGCCTTACTATACTATGAAGTTTTTTCAATTTTTTTTGCCTTACCAAACTATGACGTTATTTCACATTTTTATTCCTTACTATACTATGACATTTTTATGACTTTTAATGCCTTACTATACTATGTCGTTTTTATGCCTTTTTAATGCCTTACTATACTATGTCGTTTTTATGCCTTACTATACTATGACGTTTTTATCACTTTTTATGCCCTACTATACTATGACATTTTTATGACTTTTTATGCCTTACTATACTATGTCGTTTTTATGCCTTTTAGTGCCTTACTATACTATGTCGTTTTTATGCCTTACTATACTATGACATTTTTATGACATTTTATCCCTTACTATACTATATCGCTCCTATGCCCTACTATACTATGACATTTTTATGACTTTTTATGCCCTACTATACTACGACGTTTTTATGACTTTTTATGCCTTACTATACTATGTCATTTTTATGCCTTACTATACTATGTTGTTTTTATGCCTTACTATACTATGACGTTTTTATGACTTTTTATGCCTAACTATATTATGTCGTTTTTAATGCTTTTAATGCCTTACTATACTATGTCGTTTTTATGCCTTACTACACTATGATGTTTTTATGACTTTTTATGCCTTACTATACTATGACATTTTTATGACTTTTAATGCCTTACTATACTATGTCGTTTTTATGCCTTTTTAATGCCTTACTATACTATGTCGTTTTTATGCCTTACTATACTATGACGTTTTTATCACTTTTTATGCCTTACTATACTATGACATTTTTATGACTTTTAATGCCTTACTATACTATGTCGTTTTTATGCCTTTTTAATGCCTTACTATACTATGTCGTTTTTATGCCTTACTATACTATGACGTTTTTATCACTTTTTATGCCCTACTATACTATGACATTTTTATGACTTTTTATGCCTTACTATACTATGTCGTTTTTATGCCTTTTAGTGCCTTACTATACTATGTCGTTTTTATGCC
>NW_019509193.1:0-1205 GCF_002814215.2 Seriola lalandi dorsalis
TGCCATACTATACTATGACGTTTTTTCATTTTTATGCCATACTATACTATGACGTTTTTTTCATTTTTATGCCTTACTATAGTATGACGTTTTTTCATTTTTATGCCTTACTATACTATGACGTTTTATGCCATACTATACTGTGACATTTTTTTTAATTTTTATGCCATACTATACTGATGTTTTTTTCATTTTTATGCCATACTATACTATGACGTTTTTTCATTTTTATGCCATACTATACTATGACGTTTTTTTCATTTTTATGCCTTACTATAGTATGACGTTTTTTCATTTTTATGCCTTACTATACTATGACGTTTTATGCCATACTATACTGTGACATTTTTTTTAATTTTTATGCCATACTATACTATGACATTTTTTTTCATTTTTAAGCCATACTATACTATGACGTTTTATGCCATAATATACTATGACATTTTTTTTTATTTTTATGCCTTACTATACTATGACGTTTTTTAATTTTTATGCCATACTATGACGTTTTTTTCATTTTTATGCCTTACTATACTATGACGTTTTATGCCATACTATACTGTGACATTTTTTTTAATTTTTATGCCATACTATACTATGACGTTTTTTTCATTTTTATGCCATACTATACTATGACGTTTTTTCATTTTTATGCCATACTATACTATGACGTTTTTTTCATTTTTATGCCATACTATACGATGACGTTATGCCATACTATACTGTGACATTTTTCTTCCATTTTTATGCCTTAATATACTATGACGTTTTTTTAATTTTTATGCCATACTATACTATGACGTTTTTTTCATTTTTATGCCTTACTATACTATGACGTTTTATGCCATACTATACTGTGACATTTTTTTTAATTTTTATGCCATACTATACTATGACGTTTTATGCCATACTATACTGTGACATTTTTTTCCCATTTTTATGCCTTACTATACTATGACGTTTTTTCATTTTTATGCCATACTATACTATGACGTTTTTTTAATTTTTATGCCATACTATACTATGATGTTTTTTTCATTTTTATGCCTTACTATACTATGACGTTTTATGCCATACTATACTGTGACATTTTTTTTAATTTTTATGCCATACTATACTATGACATTTTTTTAATTTTTATGCCATACTATACTATGACGTTTTTTTCATTTTTATGCCTTACTATACTATGACGTTTTTTTTTT
>NW_019509194.1:0-587 GCF_002814215.2 Seriola lalandi dorsalis
TAACTATTTACTAAATGTTACATAATGTTACGTTCCAGCGTGGTTCATCTCTATGATGAATTTATTGATATGTTTTAATATATCAGGTCATATTGTTGTATGTTATACATTATGTTGCAGCGTCACATCACCTGACGCTACTTGGCATTATGACGCCGTGTAGTTTGAAATGACACGTTGCGTTACTTTGTGTTGCAAATGATTATGTTATGTTGAGTTCATTATGTTACATTGCATTTTATTTGCTTTATGTTGCGTCACGGGAATAAAGTTAGAATAAATGGTCTGAAGGCCCCTGGAGCAGTGGTGTTGGAGAAGCAGCCGTAGTGAGACCCAGGTTGGAGATAGACAGGAGACCCAGGTTGGAGATAGACAGGAGACCCAGGTTGGAGATAGACAGGAGACCCAGGTTGGAGATAGACAGGAGACCCAGGTTGGAGATAAACAGGAGACCCAGGTTGAGGATAGACAGGAGACCCAGGTTGGAGATAGACAGGAGACCCAGGTTGGAGATAGACAGGAGACCCAGGTTGGAGATAGACAGGAGACCCAGGTTGGAGATAGACAGGAGACCCAGGTTGGAGATA
>NW_019509195.1:0-551 GCF_002814215.2 Seriola lalandi dorsalis
CTTACGCCAAGGTTTCCTTCTGCACTGACGCTTTGGTGATGTCCCTCACCTGTAAGTCACTTTGGATAAAAGTGTTTTCCTAATGAGTAAATAAAATGTAAATGTAACTTGTGTTAAACAGTCTGAGGGTTTCCAGTGCTCCTCAGTCTCCACCTCTGACACTTCCTGTTCTTGTTTTACTCGGTGATGACAGCAGTGGAGGTCCTCCAGGAGAAGCCGGTGACAGTCCTACATTCATGAAGCTCGAGACCGAAGCTACACTCTGATTGACTGCACTGTCCCGGCCGCCGACTGTGCCCGGGTCTTCTCTCTCCGCAGGAGCTCATCCCCCGCTGAGATCATTCCTGCCCCGCCGACAACAGGCTGTCCGGACTAGTGAGCTGTAACGGGCTCAATAAGGGTCCGCGGCACACGGCGGTCCAGATGGATGCAATACAGGTAAACAAGACGCTGTCAATAACCTCCATGGAACAAGACGATGACACTGGCATTAACAGATGCTGTGCTCTTAGAAAATGTGTTTACTCTTCAGCGCTATGAAAAGTAAAAGT
>NW_019509196.1:0-865 GCF_002814215.2 Seriola lalandi dorsalis
TTATGACCTTTTAAACCTTAATATACTATGTTGTTTTTTCGACATTTTTTGGCATTTTTATGAATTATTATACTATGTTGTTTGATTCCCTGCCATCCTATGACGTTGTTATGACCTTTTATGCCTTAAAATACTACACTGTTTTTTCGACATTTTTTGCCATACTATACTATGACGTTTTTTCGACATTTTTTGCCATACTATACTATGACGTTTTTTTGGCATTTTTATGACTTACTGTACTTTGATGTTTTTTGACATTTTTATGACTTATTATACCATGTTGTTTGATTCCTTGCCATCCTATGACGTTGTTATGACCTTTTATGCCTTAAAATACTACACTGTTTTTTCGACATTTTTTGCCATACTATACTATGACGTTTTTTGGCATTTTTATGACTTACTGTACTATGATGTTTTTTTGGCATTTTTATGACTTATTATACCATGTTGTTTGATTCCTTGCCATCCTAGGACGGTGTTATGACCTTTTAAACCTTAATATACTATGTTGTTTTTTCGACATTTTTTGCCATACCATACTATGACATTTTTTGGCATTTTTATGAATTATTATACCATGTTGTTTGATTCCTTGCCATCCTATGACGTTGTTATGACCTTTTATGCCTTAATATACTACATTGTTTTTTTGACATTTTTTGCCATTTTTTGCCATACTATACTATGACGTTTTTTTGGCATTTTTATGACTTACTATACTATGACGTTTTTTGTCATTTTTATGACTTATTATACCATGTTGTTTGATTCCTTGCCATCCTATGACGTTGTTGTGACCTTTTATGCCTTAAAATACTACACTGTTTTTTCGACATTTTTTGCCATACTATACTATGAC
>NW_019509197.1:0-1306 GCF_002814215.2 Seriola lalandi dorsalis
TTTGGCATTTGTTTGCCTTACTATACTGTGACGTTTTGTGCCTGACTATACTATGACGTTTTTTAAAATTTTATGCCATACTATACTATGACGTTTTTTGCCATTTTTATGCTGTACTATAATATGACTTTTTTGGCATTTGTTTGCCTTACTATACTGTTACGTTTTGTGCCTGACTATACTATGACGTTTTTTGCCATTTTTATGCCTTATTATACTATGACGTTTTTTGAAATTTTATGCCATACTATACTATGACGTTTTCTGGCATTTTTATGCTCTACTAGAATATGACTTTTTTAGTCATTTTTATGCCTTACTATACTGTGACGTTTTGTGCCTGACTATACTATGACGTTTTTTTTGTAATTTTTATGCCTTAGTATACTATGACATTTTTTGAAATTTTATGTCATACTATACTATGACGTTTTTTGCCATTTTTATGCCTTATTATACTATGAAGTTTTTTTGAAATTTTATGCCATACAATACTATGACGTTTTTTGACATTTTTATGCTCTACTATAATATGACTTTTTTTGGAATTTGTTTGCCTTACTATACTGTGACGTTTTGTGCCTGACTATACTATGACGTTTTTTGCAATTTTTATGCCTTATTATACTATGACGTTTTTTGAAATTTTATGCCATACTATACTATGACGTTTTTTGCCATTTTTATGCCTTATTATACTATGATATATTTTTGAAATTTTATGCCATACAATACTATGACGGTTTTTGCCATTTTTATGCCTTATTATAGTATGATGTATTTTTAAAATTTTATGCCATACAATACTATGACGTTTTTTGACATTTTTATGCCATACTATAATATGACTTTTTTTTTGGCATTTTTATGCCATACTATAATATGACTTTTTTTTTGGCATTTTTATGCCTTAGTATACTATGACATTTTTTGAAATTTTATGCCATACAATACTATGACGTTTTTTGCCATTTTTATGCTCTACTATAATATGTATTTTTTTGGCATTTTTATGCCTTATTATACTATGATGTTTTTTACCATTTTTATGCTCTACTTTAATATGACTTTTTTTGGCATTTGTTTGCCTTACTATACTGTGACGTTTTGTGCCTGACTATACTATGACGTTTTTTAAAATTTTATGCCATACTATACTATGACGTTTTTTGCCATTTTTATGCTGTACTATAATATGACTTTTTTGGCATTTGTTTGCCTTACTATACTGTTACGTTTTGTGCCTGACTATACTATGACGTTTTTTGCCATTTTTATGCCTTATTATACTATGACGTTTTTTGAA
>NW_019509198.1:0-422 GCF_002814215.2 Seriola lalandi dorsalis
CCACACAACAACCACAGCAACCACACAACAACCACAGCAACCACAGCAACCACACAACCACACAACAACCACAGCTACCATACAACAACCACACAGCAACCACACAACAACCACACAACAATCACAACAACCACAGCAATCACACAACAACCACAGCAACAACCACAGCAACCACCACAGCAACCACACAACCACACAGCAACCACACAACCACACAACTACAGCAACCACACAACCACACAACTACAGCAACCACACAACCACACAACCACCACAACAACCACAGCAACAACCACAGCAACAACCACAGCTACCACACAGCAACCACACAACAACCAGAGCAACCACACAGCAACCAGAGCAACCACACAACCACAGCAACCACCACACAACAACCACAGCAACCACCACACAACAACCAC
>NW_019509200.1:0-558 GCF_002814215.2 Seriola lalandi dorsalis
TCATAAAAACGTCATAGTATAGTAAGGCACAAAAAGTCATAAAAATGTAATAGTATAGTAAGGCATAAAAAGTCATGAAAACAACATAATATAGTAAAGCATAAAAAGTCATAGTATAGTAAGGCATAAAAAGTCATGAAAACGACATTGTATAGTAAGGCATAAAAAGTCATAAAAACGACATAGTATAGTATGGCATAAAAAGTCATAGTATAGTAAGGTATGAAAAGTCATAAAAACGACATAGTATAGTAAGGCATATAAAGAGATAAAAACGACATAGTATAGTAAGGCATATAAGGTCATGTAAACGACATAGTATAGTAAGGCATAAAAAGTCATAGTATAGTAAGGTATGAAAAGTCATAAAAACAACATAGTATAGTAAGGCATAAAAGGTCATGCAAACGACATAGTATAGTAAGGCATAAAAAGTCATAGTATAGTAAGGCATAAAAAGTCATAGTATAGTAAGGCATAAAAAGTCATAAAAACGACATAGTATAATAAGCCATAAAACGTTACAGTATATTAAGGCATAAAAACTCATAGTATAGT
>NW_019509201.1:0-579 GCF_002814215.2 Seriola lalandi dorsalis
CCAGAACATTAAACCAGCACATTAGAACCAGAACATCAGAACCAGAACATCAGAACCAGAACATTAGAACCAGCACATTAGAACCAGAACATTAGAACCAGAGTCTGTCTGTCCACACTAATGTCTGTGATCCTCTGCTGTGACAGACACCTCTGTTCAAGTCCCATGACAGTGAGTGAGTTAGTTAGTAACTTAGTTAGTTAGTTAGTTAGTTAGTTAGTTAGTTAGTTAGTTAATGTCAGCAGATATTTTATACAGATATAATTATTTAATGGTGTAAAACTGAATTCGATCAGTTTGATGAAGTAGATTCTCTGGGACTCAGACTCAGACTCATCAGGGAAATTTAGATAAATACAAGAACACGAAGGAAGGAAGTTTATTCTGTTCTGTCTTTAATCTTTGATGATGATGTGACCAGCTCTCTCCTTCTTCTTCTCCTTCTCCTTCTCCTTCTCCTTCTTCTTCTCCTTCTCCTTCTCCTTCTCCTTCTCCTTCTCCTTCTCCTTCTCCTTCTCCTTCTCCTTCTCCTTCTCCTTCTCCTTCTCCTTCTCCTTCTCCTTCTCCTTCTCCTTCTCC
>NW_019509202.1:0-681 GCF_002814215.2 Seriola lalandi dorsalis
GCCATAGTATAGTATGGCAAAAAGTTCAAAAAACATCACAATAAATTATTTCCTAAAAGGTCATAAAAATGTCATAGTATGGCAAGGCATGAAGCTGCATAGTATAGTAAGGCATAAAAATGCCCAAAAACATCATTCTATAGTATGGCATAAAAATGCAAAAAACGCCATAGTATAGTATGGCAAAAAAAAAAAAAAAAACATCACAATAAATTAATTCCTAAAAGGTCATAAAAACATCATAGTATGGCAAGGCATGAAGCTGCATAGTATAGCAAGGCATAATAATGCCAAAAAACATAATTTTTTAGTTTGACATAAAAAATGCAAAATACGCCATAGTATAGTATGGCAAAAAAAAAAAAAAACATCATCATATATTAAGGCATTAAAGGTCATAAAAACATCATTGTATGGCAAGGCATGAAGCTGCATAGTATAGTAAGGCATAAAAATGCCTAAAAACATCATTTTATAGTATGGCATAAAAATGCAAAAAAGCCATAGTATAGTATGGCAAAAAGTTCAAAAAACATCACAATAAATTATTTCCTAAAAGGTCATAAAAATGTCATAGTATGGCAAGGCATGAAGCTGCATAGTATAGTAAGGCATAAAAATGCCCAAAAACATCATTCTATAGTATGGCATAAAAATGCAAAAAACGCCATAGTATAGTAT
>NW_019509203.1:0-1039 GCF_002814215.2 Seriola lalandi dorsalis
GTATAGTGAGGCATAAAATGTCATGAAAACGTCATAGTATAGTAAGGCATAAAATGTCATAAGATCATCACAGTATAGTGAGGCATAAAATGTCATGAAAACGTCATAGTATAGTAAGGCATAAAACGCATAAAACGTCATAGTATAGTAAGGCATAAAAACGTCAAAAAACGTCATAGTATAGTAAGGCATAAAAATGTCATAGTATAGTAAGGCATAAAAACGTCATAGTATAGTGAGACATAAAATGTCATAGAAACGTCATAGTATAGTAAGGCACAAAAACGTCAAAAAACGTCATAGTATAGTAAGGCATAAAAACGTCATAGTATAGTAAGGCATAAAAATGTCATAGTATAGTAAGGCATAAAAATGGCGAAAAACGTCATTGTATAGTAAGGCATAAAAACGTAAAAAAACCTCATAGTATAGTAAGACATAAAATGTCATAAAAACGTCATTGTATAGTAAGGCATAAAAATGTCAAAAAACGTCATAGTATAGTAAAGCATAAAAACATCAAAAATCGTCATAGTATAGTAAGGCATAAATACGTCATAGTATAATAAGGCATAAAAATGCAAAAAACGTCATAGTATAGTAAGGCATAAAAACGTCAAAAAACGTCATAGTATAGTAAGGCATAAAATGTCATAAAATCATCATAGTATAGTGAGGCATAAAATGTCATGAAAACGTCATAGTATAGTAAGGCATAAAATATCATAAAAACGTCATAGTATAGTAAGGCATAAAAACATCAAAGTTTAGTAAGACATAAAATGTCATAAAAACGTCATAGTATAGTAAGGCATAAAAACGTCACAGTATAGTAAGGCATAAAAATGTCAAAAAACGTCATAGTATAGTAAGACATAAAATATCATAAAAACGTCATTGTATAGTAAGGCATAAAAACGTCAAAAAACGTTATAGTAAGACATAAAATGTCATAAAAACGTCATAGTATAGTAAGGCATAAAAACGTCAAAAAACGTTATAGTATAGTAAGACATAAAATATCATAAAAACGTCATAG
>NW_019509204.1:0-758 GCF_002814215.2 Seriola lalandi dorsalis
TTCAGATGTTAATGTTAAGTTCGGGTGTTAACGTTAAGTTCAGGTATTAACGTTGAGTTCAGGTGTTAATGTTAAGTTCAGGTGTTAATGTTGAGTTCAGGTGTTAATGTTGAGTTCAGGTGTTAACGTTGAGTTCAGGTGTTAATGTTAAGTTCAGGTGTTAATGTTGAGTTCAGGTGTTAATGTTGAGTTCAGGTGTTAACGTTGAGTTCAGGTGTTAATGTTAAGTTCAAGTGTTAACGTTGAGTTCAGGTGTTAATGTTAAGTTCAGATGTTAATGTTGAGTTCAGGTGTTCATGTTGAGTTCAGGTGTTAATGTTAAGTTCAGATGTTAATGTTGAGTTCAGGTGTTAATGTTAAGTTCAGGTGTTAACGTTGAGTTCAGGTGTTAATGTTAAGTTCAAGTGTTAACGTTGAGTTCAGGTGTTAATGTTAAGTTCAGATGTTAATGTTGAGTTCAGGTGTTAATGTTGAGTTCAGGTGTTAATGTTGAGTTCAGGTGTTAATGTTGAGTTCAGGTGTTAATGTTAAGTTCAGGTGTTAACGTTGAGTTCAGGTGTTAATGTTGAGTTCAGGTGTTAATGTTGAGTTCAGGTGTTTACAGGTTCACACAGTGTTCAGAGCATCATTGAGTTTAACAACACACTGCTCCTCAGTAAGTAAACCAGCTGACAGAGATTCACTGTCTTCAGATGTGACAAAGAGTCTCCTCATGGAGGAGAGAGAGAGAGAGAGAGACTGATGGCATCACTCTGTCC
>NW_019509205.1:0-758 GCF_002814215.2 Seriola lalandi dorsalis
TCTTCCCCTGGCAGGAACAGGTAGGCTCCACTCTTCTCCCGGTTCCCTCCAACTCTGGTTCCGTACCACAGGAACTGGACCTGGATCTGACGGACCAGACCGGACTGCAGACGGAGCTTCTGGATTTCAAAATAAAAGATATCATTAATATGATTGTAGTTAGGATCTGGACTCTGTAGACCACCACAGACCTCAGACCTCACACCAGAGACCAGAGACCTGAGACCTCAGACCTCAGACCTGAGACCAGAGACCTGAGACCAGAGACCTGAGACCTCAGACCTGAGACCTGAGACCTCACACCAGAGACCTGAGACCAGAGACCTGAGACCAGAGACCTGAGACCTGAGACCTCACACCAGAGACCTGAGACCAGAGACCTGAGACCAGAGACCTGAGACCTGAGACCTCACACCAGAGACCAGAGACCTGAGACCTCAGACCTCAGACCAGAGACCAGAGACCGAGACCAGAGACCACACACCTGAGACCAGAGACCTGAGACCAGAGACCAGAGACCTGAGACCAGAGACCACACACCTCAGACCAGAGACCTGAGACCTCAGACCTGAGACCTCAGACCTGAGACCTCAGACCAGAGACCACACACCTGAGACCAGAGACCTGAGACCTGAGACCACACACCTGAGACCTCAGACCTGAGACCTCAGACCAGAGACCACACACCTGAGACCTGAGACCTCAGACCTGAGACCTCAGACCAGAGACCACACACCTGAGACCAGAGACCTGAGACC
>NW_019509206.1:0-509 GCF_002814215.2 Seriola lalandi dorsalis
TCACCTCATACTGGGACCAGTCTGGTTCTTCAGGAGACTCCTCCTGTCCCCAGTGTGGAAAAAGACCCAGAACAAGACCTGGACTGCAGACAGCCAGTCAGACCAGCACTGAACAAAGTGAGACTGAACATCTGTATGATGATGTCATCATTCTGAAACCAGGACCTGTTGTTTTATACAGAGTCATTTGTTGCATCACACAGCATCGACCTTTAAGATGATTATAAATACCACAACATTAAAATCTTTTCTTTGTTTGTCTTTAGTTTTTCTGCAGCTGATGAAAATAATCATCAGATTCTCAGATTCTGTTTCTTCAGTCTGACGTTGTCTCTTCTCTTTCAGCAGATAGTGGTCTGCAGGAGGTTTTACATCAACATAAGATCAGTCTGAGGAGCAGATGTGAACATGTGACTGAAGGAACTGATGGAACAGGAAGTGGAACCCTCCTCAACAGGATCTACACTGAGCTCCACATCACAGAGGGACAGAGTGAAGAGGTTAATACC
>NW_019509207.1:0-943 GCF_002814215.2 Seriola lalandi dorsalis
TTATGACTTTTTATGCCTTACTATACTATGACGTTTTTATGACTTTTTATGCCTTACTATACTATGAAGTTTTTATGACTTTTCATGCCATACTATACTAAGATGTTTTTATGACTTTTTATGCCTTACTATACTATGACGTTTTTATGATTTTTTATACCTATGACGTTTTTATGACTTTTTATGCCATACTATACTAAGATGTTTTTATGACTTTTTATGCTTTACTATACTATGACGTTTTTATGATTTTTTATACCTTTAACGTTTTTATGACTTTTTATGCCTTACTATACTATGACGTTTTTATGACTTTTTATGCCATAATTTAACGTTTTTATGACTTTTTATGCCTTTAACGTTTTTATGACTTTTTATGCCTTACTATATTATGATGTTTTTATGACGTTTCATGACTTGCTATACTATGACGATTTTATGTTTCTTTATGTCTTACTATACAATGATGATTTTATGATTTTTATACCTTTAACTTTTTTATGACTTTTTATGCCTTACTATACTATACCGTTTTTATGACTTTTCATGCCATACTATACTAAGATGTTTTTATGACTTTTTATGCCTTACTATACTATGACGTTTTTATGACTTTTTATCCCATACTAGACTAAGATGTTTTTATTACTTTTTATGCCTTACTATACTGTGATATTTTTATGAGTTTTCTTATGCCTTACTATACTATGACGTTTTTATGATTTTTTATACCTTACTATACTATGATGATTTTATGCTTTTTTTATGCCTTACTATACTATGATGTTTTTATGACTTTTAATGCCTTAATTTAACGTTTTTATGACTTTTTATGCCTTTAACGTTTTTATGACTTTTTATGCCTTTAATGTTTTTATGACTTTTCATGCCATACTATACTAAGATGTTTTTATGACTTTTTATGCCTTACTATACTATGACG
>NW_019509208.1:0-973 GCF_002814215.2 Seriola lalandi dorsalis
ATGACTTTTTATGCCTTAGTATACTATGACGTTTTTATGACTTTTTATGCCTTACTATACTATGACTTTTTATGCCATACTATACTATGACTTTTTATGCCTTAGTATACTATGACGTTTTTATGACTTTTTATGCCTTACTATATTATGACGTTTTTATGACTTTTTATGCCTTACTATACTATGACTTTTTATGCCTTACTATACTATGACATTTTCATGACTTTTCATGCCTTACCATACTATGACTTTTTATGCCTTACTATACTATGACGTTCTTTTGAGTTTTTATTCCTTACTATACTATGTCGTTTTTATGACTATTTATGCCATGCTATATTATGACGTTTTTATGACTTTTTATGCCATGTTATACTACTTCGTTTTTATGACTTTTTATGCTTTACTATACTATGACTTTTTATGCCATGTTATACTACTTCGTTTTTATGACTTTTTATGCTTTACTATACTATGTCGTTTTTATGACTATTTATGCCATACTATATTATGACGTTTTTATGACTTTTTATGCCTTACTATACTATGACTTTTTATGACTTTTTATGCCTTACTATACTATGTCGTTTTTATGACTATTTATGCCATGCTATATTATGACCTTTTTATGACTTTTTATGCCATGTTATACTACTTTGTTTTTATGACGTTTTTATGCCTTACTATACTGTCGTTTTTATGACTTTTTATGCCATGTTATACTACTTCGTTTTTATGACTTTTTATGCTTTACTATACTATGTCGTTTTTATGACTTTTTATGCCATACTATACTATGTCGTTTTTATGACTATTTATGCCATACTATATTATGACGTTTTTATGACTTTTTATGCCTTACTATACTATGACGTTTTTATGACTTTTTATGCCTTACTATACTATGACTTTTTATGACTTTTTATGCCTTACTATACTATGACTTTTTATGACTTTTTATGCCATACTATAC
>NW_019509209.1:0-581 GCF_002814215.2 Seriola lalandi dorsalis
CCACCAAACTGATGTCCGGATTGACGTTGGAGCCTTGGCTCAATCTCATGATCAACCTCTGAAGGTTATTTCTGGCAGAGCTGGATCAGTTCAGGTTCCTCTGGCATCGTCTCAGCTCCTTCACCGAACTCAGGTCTTCTCACTCTCTGAGGTTTCCTTCATTTGTCCTTCCTCTATCTATCTATCGATCTATCTATCTATCTATCTATCTATCTATCGATCTATCTATCTATCTATCTATCTATCTATCTATCTATCTATCTATCTATCTATCTATCTATCTGATCCATATCTCTGGTGAGAAGAGTTCCTGTGAAAGGGGAAAGAAAAAACACAGTCATTGGTTTGGTTTTGCTGATGAAGACTATGTCTCGCTCAATTAGCCCCTCAATCATTAACGAAGCTTTCCGGAAACCTCTCTCCATTCATGTAGCCTTTGTGTTCCAGCTGTTGAAGCGTTTGGGTCAGGGTTTAAATTCAAGCCTGTGTTTTGAAACAACAGAGTCAAATCATGTCACAACAACTGTGTTGAGGTACGTTGGCTGTTCAGGACAGTAACAGCTCTTCAATCATACTGAACT
>NW_019509210.1:0-491 GCF_002814215.2 Seriola lalandi dorsalis
CGATGCTAACATGATGAGGCTGACATGATGAGGCTGACATGACGATGCTGACATGACGATGCTAACATGACGAGACTGACATGATGAGGCTGACATGACGATGCTGACATGACGATGCTAACATGACGAGACTGACATGATGAGGCTGACATGACGATGCTGACATGACGATGCTAACATGACGAGACTGACATGATGAGGCTGACATGACGATGCTGACATGACGATGCTAACATGACGATGCTGACATGACGACGCTGACATGTTGAGGTGTCTGGTGTGGTCAGGAGGCCTGTCTGGCTGCAGTGGGCTCCAGGTACAGCTGACTGTGTCACTGTTGTACTTTGTTGTGTTTTTATGTTGTGTGGCATGAAACTAAGAACACCACATACTGTATTCATCTACCGTGTCCAATAGTAAAGTGAGCTCACAAATCCTTTTTTATGAAAGGCACAAACTATGTCCTAACTGTTTCTCATTAGAAGGACTTG
>NW_019509211.1:0-839 GCF_002814215.2 Seriola lalandi dorsalis
ACAGACAGGTGTTCAGACAGACAGGTGTACACACAGACAGGTGTTCAGATTTGGTGTTCAGACAGACAGGAGTACACACAGACAGTTGTTCAGACAGACAAGTGTACACACAGACAGGTGTTCAGACAGATGTACACAGACAGGTGTTAAGACAGACAGGTGTACACCCAGACAGGTGTCTAGATTTGGTGTTCAGACAGAAAGGTGTACACAGAGACAGGTGTACACAGAGACAGGTGTTCAGACAGACAGGTGTACACACAGACAGGTGTACACACAGACAGGTGTACACACAGACAGGTGTTCAGACGGACAGGTGTACACACAGACAGGTGTTCAGACGGACAGGTGTACACACAGACAGGTGGTCAGACAGACAGGTGTACACACAGACAGGTGTTCACACAAACAGGTGTTCAAACAGACAGGTGTACACACAGACAGGTGTTCAGACAGACAGGTGTACACACAGACAGGTGGTCAAACCTGCTGATGATGCTGTTCATCTGCAGGTCTTTGTCATCCTGCAGTCTCCTCAGTCTGCTCTCTGTGTCCTCCAGCCGAGCCTGAAAAAAACACTCCTATTGGTCCAGCTGTGTCATGTGACCATGTCATGTGACCGTGTCATGAGCAGAGTGTCTGTACAGGTGAGTCAGGTACAGCAGGTGTGGTCTGACCTGGTACTCCTGCAGCATTCGTTGGTTTTGTTGATCCTGAACCATCAGACGAGCTTCACACTCCTCCTGACGCAGAGACGACACTCGCAGCTTCTCCTGCAGCAACGCAATCTCCTGCTGGTACTACACACACACACACACACACACACACACACACACACA
>NW_019509212.1:0-759 GCF_002814215.2 Seriola lalandi dorsalis
GCGGTCTCCCATCCAAGTACTAACCAGGCCCGACCCTGCTTGGCTTCCGAGATCGGACGAGATCGGGCGTGTTTTTTTTTTTAATCTTTTATTATCAAAAATATAGCACAATCTGTATTTACAACACAATCCATTTGACAGGACATACTTTTATCAAAAACATGGCATTACACACCCTTTAAGTGTATAAATAAAACCCCATCCTTTACCATAAAGAAACCGTAGCCTTAATAACACTACGATCAAAAAAATAAATAAATAAATAAATAAATAAATAAATAAATAAATAAATAAATAAAAAAATAATTAAATTAATTAAATAAAATCAATCAATCAATCCATCAATCAATCAATCAAACAATCAATAAATAGATAAAGTAAACAAGAACACAATCCATACTTTTCCATGACTCACCTATCAGAGCATAGACTCTAAACAAAAACACTATAACATAAACCACAAGTTTCCCTCATTCCCTGCCTTCATTAAAGTGTTGTGTCTTGTGAAATGTTTGTCAAAAGTGTCCTTGTCTGCCCTATAAATTGTTCTAATATGTGCCTTGAGTGTGTTTTGAAAAAGTTTCTTTACATTGACTGTTTTTTGTTCAAATAGTTTGTAATTCCTATTTATCCATATTGTTTTCCTTGCCAGCGCTAGGATTGTGTTGATCAGTGTGTTATTCTTCTTTGGATGTTTTCCTGTAATTCCAAATAACCAAGTCCATAACCAGTCCGTATTGTTGTGTATTTTTAAATTGC
>NW_019509213.1:0-774 GCF_002814215.2 Seriola lalandi dorsalis
TTTTTTGTCATTTTTATGCCTTACTATACTGTGACGTTTTGTGCCTGACTATACTATGACGTTTTTTGCCATTTTTATGCTCTACTAGAATATGACTTTTTTTTGGCATTTTTATGCCTTGCTATACTGTTACGTTTTGTGCCTGACTATACTATGACATTTTTTTGTCATTTTTATGCCTTAGTATACTATGACATTTTTTGAAATTTTATGCCATACCATACTATGACGTTTTTTGCCATTTTTATGCCTTATTATACTATGATGATTTTTTGAAATTTTATGCCATACAATACTATGACGCTTTTTGACATTTTTATGCTCTACTATAATATGTATTTTTTTGGCATTTTTATGCCTTACTATACTGTGACTTTTTGTACCTGACTACACTATGACGTTTTTTGCCATTTTTATGCCTTATTATACTATGACGTATTTTGAAATTTTATGCCATACTATACTATGACGTTTTTTGCCATTGTTATGCTCTACTATAATATGTATTTTTTTTGTCATTTTTATGCCTTACTATACTGTGACGTTTTGTGCCTGACTATACTATGACGTTTTTTGCCATTTTTATGCACTACTAGAATATGACTTTTTTTTGGCATTTTTATGCCTTGCTATACTGTGACGTTTTGTGCCTGACTATACTATGACATTTTTTTGTCATTTTTATGCCTTAGTATACTATGACATTTTTTGAAATTTTATGCCATACTATACTATGACGTTTTTTGCCATTTTTATGCCTTATTATACTATGAT
>NW_019509214.1:0-1075 GCF_002814215.2 Seriola lalandi dorsalis
CATATGTTACTCAGCGTGACGAGCCGAGTCCGTAGACACCAAACTTGTGGACTTTGGACAAACTTTTCCGTTGTGACATTCACACTAGTCTTAATGGTGTGGCACCTCAGCATATGAGAGATGACCCTTCGGAAGGGAGCGACTCAGAAGGCTGGGGCTGACATATGTTACTCAGCGTGACAAGCCGAGTCCATGGACACCAAACTTGTGGACTTTGGACAAACTTTTCCATTGTGACATTCACACTAGTCTTAATATACTATGTCGTTTTTATGACTTTTTACGCCTTGCTGTACTATGACTTTTTATGCCTTACTATACTATTTCGATTTTATGACTTTTTATGCCTTATTATACTGTGACTTTTCATGCCTTACTATATTATGACTTTTTTGTGACTTTTCATGCCTTAATATACTATGTCGTTTTTATGACTTTTTATGCCTTGCTGTACTATGACTTTTTATGCCTTACTATACTATGACGTTTTTATGACTTTTGATGCCTTACTATACTATGACTTTTCATGCCTTACTATATTCTGACTTTTTATGCCTTATGTACTATCTTGACTTTTTATGCCTTGCTGTAATATGACTTTTCATGCCTTACTATATTATCACTTTTTAGTGACTTTTTATGCCTGACTACACTTTTTCGTTTCTATGACTTTTTATGCCCTACTATATTATGACTATTTTGTGACTTTTTATGCCTTATTATACTGTGACTTTTCATGCCTTACTATACTATGACTTTTTTGTGACTTTTTATGCCTGAATACACTTTTTCGTTTTCATGACTTTTTACGCCTTACTATACTATGACTTTTCATGCCTTACTATACTATGACTTTTTTGTGACTTTTTATGCCTTAATATACTATGTCGTTTTTATGACTTTTTATGCCTTACTGTACTATGAAGTTTTTATGACTTTTTATGCCTTATTATACTGTGACTTTTCATGCCTGACCATACTGTAACATTTTTATGAACTTTCATGCATTAATATACTATGATGTATTTTTGACATTTTCTGCCATACTACACTAAGATCTTTTTTGGCATTTTTA
>NW_019509215.1:0-1010 GCF_002814215.2 Seriola lalandi dorsalis
CATAAAAACCTCAAAAAACATCATAGTATAGTAAGTCAAATAATGACAAAAAACGTCATAGTATAGTAAGGCATAAAAACCTCAAAAAAGGTCATAGTATAGTAAGGCAAATAATGTCAAAAAACGTCATAGTATAGTAAGGCAAATAATGTTAAAAAACGTCATAGTATAGTAAGGCAAATAATGTCAAAAAACGTCATAGTATAGTAAGGCATAAAAACCTCAAAAAACATCATAGTATAGTAAGTCAAATAATGACAAAAAACGTCATAGTACAGTAAGGCTAACAGTGTCAAAAAAACATCATTATATAGTAAGGCTTAAAAACCTCAACGAATATCATAATATAGTAAGGCAAACGGTGTCAAAAAAACATCATTATATAGTAAGGCTTAAAAACCTCAACGAATATCATAATATAGTTAGGCAAACGGTGTCAAAAAAACATCATTATATAGTAAGGCTTGAAAACCTCAAAAAACGTCATAGTATAGTAAGGCTTAAAAACGTCAAAAAACGTCATCGTATAGTAAGGCATAAAAACCTCAAAAAACGTCATAGTATAATAAGGCAAATAATGTCAAAAAACATCATATTATAGTAAGGCAAATAATGTCAAAAAATGTCATAGTATAGTAAGGCATAAAAACCTCAACGAACATCATAATAGAGTAAGGCAAACGGTGTCAAAAAACATCATAGTATAGTGAAGCAAATAATGTCAAAAAACGTCATAGTTTAGTAAGGCAAATAAAAGGTCATAATAAAGTAAGGCAAAAAATGTCAAAAACGTCATAGTATAGTAAGGCATAAAATCATCAAAGAATGTCATAGTATAGTAAGTCAAACGGTGTCAAAAAACGTCATAGTATAGTAAGGCAAATAAAATGTCAGTCAAATAATGTCAAAAAAGGTAATAGTATAGTAACGCATAAAAACCTCAAAAAACGTCATAGTAAGGCAGACGGTGTCAAAAAACATCATAGTATAGTGAGATAAAAAAAGTCAGA
>NW_019509216.1:0-741 GCF_002814215.2 Seriola lalandi dorsalis
AGGCATAAAAACGTCATAGTATAGTAAGGCATAAAATGTCATAAAAATGTCATAGTATAGTAAGGCATAAAAACGTCATAGTATAGTAAGGCATAAAATGTCATAAAAATGTCATAGTATAGTCAGGCATAAAAACGTCATAGTATAGTAAGGCATAAAATGTCATAAAAATGTCATAGTATAGTCAGGCATAAAAACGTCATAGTATAGTAAGGCATAAAAACGTCATAGTATAGTAAGGCATAAAACCATCATAGTAAAGTAAGGCATTAAAACGTCATAGTATAGTAAAGCATAAAATGTCATAAAAACGTCATAGTATAGTAAGGCATAAAATGTCATAAAAACGTCATAGTATAGTAAGGCATAAAATGTCATAAAAACTTCATAGTATAGTAAGGCATTAAAAGTCATAAAAACGTCATAGTATAGTCAGGCATAAAAACGTCATAGTATAGTAGGGCATAAAATGTCATAAAAACGTCATAGTATAGTAAGGCATTAAAAGTCATAAAAACGTCATAGTATAGTCAGGCATAAAAACGTCATAGTATAGTAAGTCATAAAAAGTCATAAAAACGTCATAGTATAGTAAGGCATAAAATGTCATAAAAATGTCATAGTATAGTAAGGCATAAAATGTCATAAAAATGTCATAGTATAGTAAGGCATAAAAACGTCATAGTATAGTAAGGCATAAAATGTCATAAAAATGTCAGTATAAAAACGTCATAGTATAGT
>NW_019509217.1:0-745 GCF_002814215.2 Seriola lalandi dorsalis
ACAGAACACTTCAGGATAGGTTTTCCTGTCTTTTTGAGTAGCATTCATGAAGAATATGATGGATTTCATGTTTACATGTCATAAAGTTATCAGTTACACCTGAGAATGCAATACTGTTCAATAGCGCTGTTAAGCGTCAGGATCGGCTCTATTTCCTCGTTAGAAGCTTTCTCTGTGTCTGAGAACTGAGGTTTTCCCACTCGTTGTCCTGTCTGTACAGAACACTTCAGGATAGGTTTTCCTGTCTATTTAGTAGCATTCATGAAGAATATGATGGATTTCATGTTTACATGTCATAAAGTTATCAGTTAAACCTGAGAATGCAATACTGTTCAACAGCGCTGTTTTCACATTTCCAGTGCCTAAATCGGCTCTTTTCCTCGTTAAAGCTGTCTGTGTCTCAGCATTCACATTTATTGGGATTTCTACACAGAACACTTCAGGATAAGTTTTCCTGTCTATTTGAGTAGCATTCATGAAGAATATGATGGATTTCATGTTTACATGTCATAAACTTATCAGTTACATCTGAGAATGCAATACTGTTCAAAAGCGCTGTTTTAATGTTTCCACCGCCTAAATCGGCTCTTTTCCTCGTTAAAGCTGTCTGTGTGTCTCCAAAATCTCAGCATTCACATTTAGTGGGATTTCTACACAGAACACTTCAGGATAAGTTTTCCTGTCTATTTGAGCAGCATTCATGAAGAATATGATGGATTTCATGTTTACATGTCATAAAGTTATC
>NW_019509218.1:0-912 GCF_002814215.2 Seriola lalandi dorsalis
TTTTATGACCTATTATACTATGTTGTTTGATTCCTTGCCATAGTATGACATTGTTATGACCTTTTATGCCTTAATATACTATGTTGATTTTTAGCCATTTTTTGCCATACTATACTATGACGTTTTTTGGCATTTTTATGACTTACTATACTATGATGTTTTTTGGCATTTTTATGACTTATTATACTATGTTGTTTGATTCCTTCCCATCCTATGATGTTGTTATGACCTTTTATGCCTTAATATACTATGTTGATTTTTAGCCATTTTTTGCCATACTATACTATGACGTTTTTTGGCATTTTTATGACTTACTATACTATGATGTTTTTTGGCATTTTTATGACTTATTATACTATGTTGATTGATTACTTCCCATCCTATGACGTTGTTATGACCTTTTATGCCTTAATAAACTATGTTGATTTTTAGACATTTTTTGCCATACTATACTATGACGTTTTTTGGCATTTTTATGACTTACTATACTATGATTTTTTTTGGCATTTTTATGACTTATTATACTATGTTGTTTGATTCCTTGCCATAGTATGACATTGTTATGACCTTTTATGCTTTAATATACTACATTGTTTTTTTGACATTTTTTGCCATACTATACTATGACGTTTTCTTGGTATTTCTATGACCTACTATACTATGTTGTTTGATTCCTTGCCATAGTATGACATTGTTATGACCTTTTATGCCTTAATATACTACATTGTGTTTTTGACATTTTTTGCCATAGTATACTATGACGTTTTTTGGCATTTTTATGACTTACTATACTATGATGTTTTTTGGCATTTTTATGACTTATTATACTATGTTGTTTGATTCCTTCCCATCCTATGACGTTGTTATGACCTTTTATGCCTTAATATACTATGTTGTTTTTTTGACATTTTT
>NW_019509219.1:0-411 GCF_002814215.2 Seriola lalandi dorsalis
TGATTATTATTGGAATTCCCCATTCTGCTGCTACTGAGGCTAAATGAGCATGAAGTGCGCACACACACACACAAACACACACACACATTTTCTGGGTGTAAATGCATGAGTGTTTGACATATGCACTCCCTCACTTTCACACACTGTCATACAGACACGCACTCACATATTCACAGTCTAATGTTTTGAGAGTAAATGAGCATAGCTTATGACAAACACACAAGCACATTGTCTTAGCAAGTATTCACTCTAACTTACCCTCTCTCTCTCTCTCTCTCTCTCTCTCACACACACACACACACACACACACAGACCAATATTTTGAGTCTAAATGAGCGTAGTTTATGACAAGCAGAAGAGACATTCGCTGGAGACAATTACCATTCCTTATTTTGTAAAGGAAGCCACATA
>NW_019509220.1:0-728 GCF_002814215.2 Seriola lalandi dorsalis
TACTATACTATGACGTTTTTTGACATTTTTATGCCTTACTATACTATGACGATTTTATGCCTTACTATACTATGACGTTTTTTGACATTTTTATGCCTTACTATACTATGACGTTTTTTGACATTTTTATGCCTTACTATACTATGACGTTTTTTGACATTTTTATGCCTTACTATACTATGACGTTTTTTGACATTTTTATGCCTTACTATATTATGACGTTTTTTGACATTTTTATGCCTTACTATACTATGACATTTGATGCCTTACTATACTATGACGTTTTTTGACATTTGATGCCTTACTATACTATAATGTTTTTTGACGTTTTTATGCCTTACTATGCTATTACATTTGATGCCTTATTATACTATGACAATTTTTCCCATTTTTAAGCCTTACTATACTATGACGTATTTTCACATTTTTCTGACTTATTATGCTATGACAATTGATGCCTTACTATACCATGACATTTTTATGCCTTACTATACCATGACATTTTTATGCCTTACTATACTATAACATTTGATGCCTTACTATACTATGACATTTTTATAAAAATTTTACGCCTCACGACCTTTTTCTAAATCCATGACAAAAAGCAAGGGTACACAGGTTGTGCAAACAATAATAAATTTATTAACAACGAAATTGACGTAACACAAAAGAACTAAGGTTAGCCGTGAGGTTTGGACATCAGTATGATCAGTGGCGTGGGTGCATGT
>NW_019509221.1:0-1018 GCF_002814215.2 Seriola lalandi dorsalis
ATAGTATAGTATGGCATAAAATGTCAAAAAACGTCATAGTATAGTATGGCATAAAATGTCAAAAAAATGTCATCGTATATTAATGCATTAAAGGTCATAATAAGGTCATAGTATGGCAAGGAAACAAAAAACAAAGTAAAGTAAGTCATAAAAATGCCGAAAAATGTCATAGTATGGCATAAAAATGCCAAAAAACGTCATAGTATAGTATGGCATAAAACGTCAAAAAAACGTCATAGCATAGTAAGGCATTAAAAGTCATAATAACGTCATAGTATGGCAAGGAAACAAATAACAAATTTAAGTAAGTCATAAAAATGCCGAAAACCTTCATAGTATTATATGGCATAAAAATGCCAAAAAAACATCATAGTATATTAATACATTAAAGGTCATAATAACGTCACAGTATAGTAATGCATTAAAAGTCATAATAAGGTCATAGTATGGCAAGGAAACAAAAAACAAAGTAAAGTAAGTCATAAAAATGCCAAAAAACGTCATAGTATACTATGGCATAAAATGTCAAAAAAACATCATAGTATATTAATGCATTAAAGGTCATAATAACATCATAGTATGGCAAGGAAACAAAAAACAAAGTGAAGTAAGTCATAAAAATACCAAAAAACGTCATACTGTAGTATGGCATAAAAACGCCAAAAAACGTCATAGTATAGTATGGCATAAAACGTCAAAAAAACGTCATAGTATATTAATGCATTAAAGGTCATAATAAGGTCATAGTATGACAAGGAAACAAAAAACAAAGTAAAGTAAATCATAAAAATGCCAAAAAACGTCATAGTATACTATGGCATAAAATGTCAAAAAAACATCATAGTATATTAATGCATTAAAGGTCATAATAACGTCATAGTATGGCAAGGAAACAAAAAACAAAGTAAAGTAAGTCATAAAAATGCCAAAAAACGTCATAGTGTAGTATGGCATAAAAATGCCAAAAAACGTCATACTATACTATGGCATAAAATGTCAAAAAAATGTCATAGTATAT
>NW_019509222.1:0-773 GCF_002814215.2 Seriola lalandi dorsalis
AATGTCTGTGTCTCTGTGTCCAGATGTGGAGCTGAAGTTAATGTCTTTGTTTTTGTCTCCAGATGTGGAGCTGGAGTTAATGTCTGTGTCTCTGTTTCCAGATGTGGAGCTGAAGTTAATGTCTTTGTGTTTCTATGTCCAGATGTGGAGCTGAAGTTAATGTCTGTGTCTCTGTGTCCAGATGTGGAGCTGAAGTTAATGTCTTTGTTTTTGTCTCCAGATGTGGAGCTGAAGTTAATGTCTGTGTTTCTGTGTCCAGATGTGGAGCTGAAGTTAATATCGATGTTTCTGTCTCCAGATGTGCAGCTGAAGTTAATGTCTGTGTTTCTGTCTCCAGATGTGCAGCTGAAGTTAATGTCTGTGTGTTTCTGTCTCCAGATGTGGAGCTGAAGTTAATGTCTGTGTGTCTCTGTCTCCAGATGTGGAGGTGAAGTTAATGTCTGTGTGTTTCTGTCTCCAGATGTGGAGCTGAAGTTAATGTCTGTGTGTTTCTGTCTCCAGATGTGGAGGTGAAGTTAATGTCTGTGTGTTTCTGTCTCCAGATGTGGAGCTGAAGTTAATTTCTGTGTCTCTGTCTCCAGATGTGGAGGTGCAGCAGCCCGGTATTGGACCTGCAGTTTTCTGTGGACTGGGTCTGACCATCGGTCTGCTGGGTGTGGCTGCTGGAACCTTCTTCCTCATCAAAGGGAACGAGTGCAGCTGATTGGCTGGGGCTGATGATGTCATCAGTGTGTCTGTAGAGTGTCCTATCAGGCTTTAAGCTGCTCAGCTGG
>NW_019509223.1:0-1382 GCF_002814215.2 Seriola lalandi dorsalis
GATTTTTTTTTTACATTTTTATGCCTTACTATACTATGACTTTTTTTTGGACATTTTTATGCCTTACTATACTATGACGTTTTATGCCTTTCTATACTATGACTCTTTTTTGAAAATTTTATGCCTTACTATACAATGACGTTTTATGCCTTTCTATACTATGACTGTTTTTTGAAAATTTTATGCCTTACTATACTATGACTTTTTTTTTTACATTTTTATGCGTTACTATACTATGACTTTTTTTTGAAAATTTTATGCCTTACTATACTATGAAGTTTTATGTTTTACTATACTATGACTTTTTATACCTTTCTATACTATGACTCTTTTTTTGAAAATTTATGCCTTTCTATACTATGACGTTTTTTAAACATTTTTATGCCTTACTATACTATGACTTTTTTTTGGACATTTTTATGCCTTACTTTACTATGACTTTTTATGTCTTACTATACTATGAATTTTTTTTTACATTTTTATGCCTTACTATACTATGACTTTTTTTTACATTTTCATGCCTTACTATACTATGAAATTTTTTTTTACATTTTCATGCCTTACTATACTATGAAATTTTTTTTTACATTTTTATGCCATACTATACTATGACGTTTTATGCCTTTCTATACTATGACTCTTTTTTGAAAATTTTATGCCTTACTATACTATGACTTTTTTTTTACATTTTTATGCCTTTCTATACTATGACTCTTTTTTGAAAATTTTATGCCTTACTATACTATGACGTTATTTTACATTTTTATGCCTTACTATACTATGACTTTTTTTTTGGACATTTTTATGTCTTACTATACCATGACGTTTTATGCCTTTCTATACTATGACTCTTTTTTGAAAATGTTATGCCTTACTATACTATGACTTTTTTTTGAAAATTTTATGCCTTACTATACTATGAATTTTTTTTTACATTTTTATGGCTTACTATACTATGACTTTTTTTTTTACATTTTTATGCCTTACTATACTATGACTTTTTTTTGAAAATTTTATGCCTTACTATACTATGAAGTTTTATGTCTTACTATACTATGAGTTTTTATACCTTTCTATACTATGACTCTTTTTTTGAAAATTTATGCCTTTCTATACTATGACGTTTTTTTATTATTTTTATGCCTTACTATACTATGACTTTTTTTTGGACATTTTTATGCCTTACTATACTATGACTTTTTTTTTACATTTTTATGCCTCTCTATACTATGACTTTTTTTTGAAAATTTTATGCCTTACTATTCTATGAATTTTTTTTGAAAATTTTATGCCTTACTATACTATGACTTTTTTTTTTACATTTTTATGCCTTTCTATACTATGACTCTTTTTTGAAAATTTTATGCCTTACTATACTATGA
>NW_019509224.1:0-916 GCF_002814215.2 Seriola lalandi dorsalis
AAAAAACGTCATACTAAAGTAAGGCATAAAAATGTCCAAAAATGTCATAGTATAGTAAGGCATAAAACGTCATAGTATAGTATGGCATAAAAATGTCAAAAAACGTCATAGTATAGTATGGCATAAAAATGTCAAAAAACGTCATAGTATAGTATGGCATAAAAATGGCAAAAAACGTCATAGTATAGTATGGCATAAAAATGGCAAAAAACTTCATAGTATAGTAAGGCATGAAACGTCATAGTATAGTAAGGTATAAAATGTCAAAAAATGTCATAGTATAGTAAGGCATAAAACGTCATAGTATAGTATAGCATAAAAATGTCAAAAAACGTCATAGTATAGTATGGCATAAAAATGTCTAAAAACGTCATAGTATAGCAAGACATAAAACGTCATAGTATAGTACGGCATAAAAATGGCAAAAAACATTATAGTATAGTATGGCATAAAAATGTCAAAAAACGTCATAGTATAGTATGGCATAAAAATGGCAAAAAACGTCATAGTATAGTATGGCATAAAAATGGCAAAAAGCTTCATAGTATAGTAAGGCATGAAACGTCATAGTATAGTAAGGTATAAAATGTCAAAAAAACATCATACTAAAGTAAGGCATAAAAATGTCCAAAAACGTCATAGTATAGTATGGCATAAAAATTTCAAAAAACGTCATAGTATAGTATGGCATTTAAATGTCTAAAAACGTCATAGTAAAGCAAGGCATAAAACGTCATAGTATAGTAAGGTATAAAAATGTCAAAAAACATGATAGTATAGTATGGCATAAAAATGTCAAAAAACGTCATAGTATAGTATGGCATAAAAATGGCAAAAAACTTCATAGTATAGTAAGGCATGAAACGTCATAGTATAGTAAGGTATAAAAATGTCAAAAAACATGATAGTATAGTAT
>NW_019509225.1:0-1158 GCF_002814215.2 Seriola lalandi dorsalis
ACGAAACAGTATCGTAAGGCATAAAAAGTCTTAAAATGGTCATAGTATAGTAAGGCATAAAAACGACAGTATAGTAAGGCATAAAAAGTCATAAAAACGACATAGTATAGTAAGGCATAAAAAGTCTTAAAAAACGACATAGTATAGTAAGGCATAAAAAGTCTTAAAAACAATATAGTATAGTAAGGCATAAAAAGTCTTAAAATGGTCATAGTATAGTAAGGCATAAAAACGACATAGTACAGTAAGGCATAAAAAGTCATAAAAACGACATAGTATAGTAAGGCATAAAAAGTCTTAAAATTGTCATAACATAGTAAGGCATAAAAACGACATAGTATAGCAAGGCATAAAAAGTCATAAAAACAACATAGTATGGTGAGGCATAAAAAGTCATAAAAATTACATAGTATAGAAAGGCATAAAAACCACATAGTACAGTAAGGCATAAAATGTCTTAAAATGGTTACAGTATAGTAAGGCATAAAAAGTCACGAAATGGTCATAGTATAGTAAGACATAAAAACGACGTAGTATAGTAAGGCATAAAAAGTCATAAAAACCACATAGTACAGTAAGGCATAAAATGTCCTGAAATGGTCACAGTATAGTAAGGCATAAAAAGTCTTAAAATTGTCATAGCATAGTAAGGCATGAAAACGACATAGTATAGTAAGGCATAAAAAGTCATAAAAACGACAGTATAGTAAGGCATAAAAAG
Source organism: Seriola lalandi dorsalis (assembly GCF_002814215.2). Classification (NCBI taxonomy): domain Eukaryota; kingdom Metazoa; phylum Chordata; class Actinopteri; order Carangiformes; family Carangidae; genus Seriola; species Seriola lalandi. The sequence continues at coordinate 722 of NW_019509225.1, forward strand.
TCATAAAAACGACATAGTATAGCAAGGCATAAAAAGTCTTAAAAACGACATATTATAGTAAGGCATAAAAACGACAGTACAGTAAGGCATAAAAAGTCATAAAAAAGTCATACTGAAGTAAGGCATTAAAATGTTATTGTACGGTAAGGAATAAAAAGTCATAAAAAAACAACATAGTATAGTAAGGCATAAAAACGACAGTATATTAAGGTACAAAAAGTCATAAAAACAATATAGTATAGTAAGGCATAAAAAGTCTTAAAATGGTCATAGTATAGTAAGGCATAAAAACGACATAGTATAGTAAGGCATAAAAAGTCTTAAAATGGTCATAGTATAGTAAGGCATAAAAACGACAGTATATTAAGGCATAAAAAGTCATAAAAACGACATAGTATAGTAAGGCATAAAAAGTCTTAAAAACTACATCGTATAGT
>NW_019509226.1:0-702 GCF_002814215.2 Seriola lalandi dorsalis
ATGCCTCACTATACTCTGTTGTTTTTTGACATTTTATGCCATACTATACTATGATGTTTTTATGCCTTACTATACTATGATGTTCTATGACATTTTTATGCCTTACTATACTATGATGTTTTTTGACATTTTTATGCCTTACTATACTATGATGTTTTTTTGACATTTTATGCCTTACTATACTATGATGTTTTTTTGACATTTATGCCTTACTATACTATGATGTTTTTTGACATTTTATGCCATACTATACTATGATGTTTTTATGCCTTACTATACTATGATGTTTTTTGGCATTTTATGCCATACTATACTATGATGTTTTTATGCCTTACTATACTATGATGTTTTTTGACATTTTTATGCCTTACTATACTGTGACGATTTATGCCTTACTATACTATGAGGTTTTTATGCCTTACTATACTATGACTTTTTATGCCTTACTATACTATGATGTTTTTTGACATTTTTATGCCATACTATACTATGACGTTTTATGCATTACTATACTATGATGTTTTTTGACATTTTATGCCTTACTATACTATGAGGTTTTTATGCCTTACTATACTATGACTTTTTATGCCTTACTATACTATGATGTTTTTTGACATTTTTATGCCTTACTATACTATGACTTTTTATGCCTTACTATACTATGATGTTTTTTTACATTTTTATGCCTTACTATACTATGAT
>NW_019509227.1:0-706 GCF_002814215.2 Seriola lalandi dorsalis
GTCATAGTAAAGTCAGGCACAAAACGTCACAGTATAGTAAGGCATAAAAATGCCAAAAAAATACATATTATAGTAGAGCATAAAAATGGCATAAAAACGTCTTAGTATAGTAAGGCATAAAAACGTCAAAAAACGTCATAGTATAGTAAGGCATAAAAACGTTATAGCATATTAAGGCATAAAAACGTAATAGTATAGCAAGGCATAAAAACGTTAAAAAACGTCATAGTATAGTAAGGTATAAAAACGTCATAGTATAGAAAGGTATAAAAACATTATGAAATATCATAGTATAGTAAGGCATAAAAACGTCAAAAAACGTCATAATATAGTAGGGCATAAAAACGTTAAAAAAACATCATATTATAGTAAAGCATAAAACATCTTAGTATAATAAGTCATAAAAACGTCTTAGTATAGGAAGGCATAAAAACGTTATAGCATATTAAGGCATAAAAACGTCATAGTATAGCAAGGCATAACAACGTTAAAAAACGTCATAGTAAAGTAAGGCATAAAAAAATTTAAAAAACGTCATAGTATAGTAAGGCACAAAAAATGACATTGTATAGTAAGTTATAAAAGCATCATAGTAAGGCAATGTATAAAAACGTTAAAAACGTCATAGTATAGTAAGGCATAAAAACGTCATAGTATAGCAAGGCATAAAAAAGTTAAAAAACGTCTTATTATAGTAAGGTATAAA
>NW_019509228.1:0-553 GCF_002814215.2 Seriola lalandi dorsalis
TCCACCTCCTGTCCCACGGTCCACCTCCTGTCCCCTCAGTCCACCACCTGTCCCTCAGTCCACCTCCTGTCCCTCTGTCCACCTCCTGTCCCACGGTCCACCACCTGTCCCTCAGTCCACCTCCTGTCCCCTCAGTCCACCACCTGTCCCTCGGTCCACCTCCTGTCCCACGGTCCACCACCTGTCCCCTCAGTCCACCTCCTGTCCCACGGTCCACCACCTGTCCCCTCAGTCCACCTCCTTTCCCCTCAGTCCACCTCCTGTCCCACGGTCCACCTCCTGTCCCCTCAGTCCACCTCCTGTCCCTCGGTCCACCTCCTGTCCCACGGTCCACCTCCTGTCCCCTCAGTCCACCTCCTGTCCCTCAGTCCACCTCCTGTCCCATGGTCCACCTCCTGTCCCCTCAGTCCACCTCCTGTCCCACGGTCCACCTCCTGTCCCCTCAGTCCACCTCCTGTCCCCTCGGTCCACCTCCTGTCCCCACGGTCCACCTCCTGTCCCTCAGTCCACCTCCTGTCCCACGGTCCACCTCCTGTCCCCTCAGTCCACCTCC
>NW_019509229.1:0-706 GCF_002814215.2 Seriola lalandi dorsalis
ACATTTTCATGCCTTGCTATACTATGACTTTTATGTCTTTCTATACTATGTCATTTTTATGACATTTTATGCCTTACTAAACTATGACTTTTTTATGACTTTTTATATTATGACTTTTCATGCCTTACTATACTATGAATTTTTTATGACTTTTATGCCTTACTAAAATATGACTTTTTTATGACTTTTTATGTCTTACTATACTATGACTTTTTATGCCTTGCTATACTATGACTTTTATGTCTTTCTATACTATGTCGTTTTTATGACATTTTATGCCTTACTAAACTATGACTTTTTTATGACTTTTTATGTCTTACTATATTATGACATTTTATGCCTTACTATACTATGACTTTTTTATGACTTTTTATACCTTAATATACTATGACTTTTTATGACTTTTTATACCTTACTGTACTATGTCGTTTTTATGACTTTTTATACTTTACTATACTATGACTTTTTATGCGTTGCTATACTATGTTGTTTTTTGATATTTTATGCCTTGCCAATATATGACTTTTTTATGACTTTTTATGTCTTACTATATTATGACTTTTTATGCCTTGCTATACTTTTTTTTCATGCCTTACTATACTATGAATTTTTATGCCTTGCTATACTATGTTGTTTTATGACTTTTTATGCCTTACTAAAATATGACTTTTTTATGACTTTTTATTCTTTACTATACTATGACTTT